>NW_028317893.1:1694305-1848333 GCF_062004578.1 Staurois parvus
AAGAGGACCAGGCGCTCCGGCGGGGGGCCCAAGAAGAGGAGGATTGGGGCTGTTCTGTGCAAAACCACTGCACACATCAGGTAAGTATATGTGTTATTTGTTTTTTTTAAAAGCCCTTAATATCACTTTGATTAAACTTCCCATTTGATCTTCTGAGGAATACTAGACAGATCATGTTATATTTTGTTATTCTACGTTACCTGAATTTGAATTAGCAACTTTTGTTTAAATGTTAGCCTTTTTTTGTATACTCCTTTTTTGCTTTTCAGTTCACATTTTCACAGTTACAATGTAATTTAAAACTTTGTATTAGGCTCATCATTTTGAGTAATACAGATAGTGTGGGTATTCTTATTCAGATTTCTTAGACTGCAGGTTTTTTTTTTAATAGATTGAATTATGCTTTTTCAGAGCAGTTTAATGAAATATTGAACCATATCCCATTGGTCTGCTAGAAAAAGGTGGTTTATATGAGAAATTAATTCAAGGCTGCTTTATAAGCAAGCACAAAATGAAGATTTTTTTTACTTTCTACTGCAAAAATGCACAGCACATAATAAAAGGACAGGTGTACACAAATTGTGTGCCCTTGTTTCATAGTATAATATTTCATCCTTAACCACTTGCCCTCCTGAGGATTTACCCCCCTTCCTGACCAGGCCATTTTTTGCATTACGGCACTGCATTACTTTAACTGACAATTACGCGGTCATGCAACGCTGCAGCCAAATTAAATTTACGTCCTTTTTTTCCCACAAATTGAGCTTTCTTTTGGTGGTATTTGACCACCTGTGAATTTTTAATTTTTTGCGCCATAAAAAAACAACAATTTTGAGAATAAAACTATATTTTTGACTTTTTGCTATAAACATTTCCAGTAAAAAAATAAAAAAAATCAAATTTCATCATAAATTTAGGCCAAAATGTATTCTGCTACGTCTTTGCTAAAAAAAATCCCAGTAAGTGTAAATTAATTGGTTTATGTGAAAGTTATAGCGTTTACAAATGGCGGTATATATACTGGAATTTTTTTTTTTTAACTAGTAATGACGGCGATCAGCGACTTATAGCAGGACTGCGGCAGGCATTCTGACATTGAGGGAAACTGACTTGGTTTCACTGACATCCCCAGTGACACCAACACAGTGATCAGTGCTAAAATAAAGCACTGACACTGTACTAATGGCACTGGGCAGGAAGGGATTAACATGAGGGGCGATCAAAGGGTTAACTGAGTGCTGGGAGTGTTTTATTGGGGAGCGTTGTGTTAGTGCTTCACTGTAAGCACACAGCTCTGGATGGCTGATGCAGTGCAGTGTGCCTGAGCCGACAGGGAGGACTGTTAGTAAACAAAGCAGCCCTCCTCCCCGTTGAGATCCTTGGTAATCACCGGACGCCGGCGGGTAATCACGGCTGGGACACGGTGATTGACAGCTGTGGCTGTGAATGGCAGCACAGGTAGGGCGCGTGCGCAGCTCGCACATGCCCCCCGTCCCGGAGACGCAAAATCACATATATATATATATATATATATATATATATATATATATACCCATGCCACCCTGTAGCAGTTTATCTGCTATAGGGCGGTCGGGATGTGGTTAAAGTATACTGTGTGTAAACAACTTGTTCAGTTTAAAATAGAAATGAAAGGCAAAATATTTGTGTATAGATATAAAACATTATAAATACCCTTTTTTCTCTGTTATATAAATGATCACATACCCTCTAAGCCCCTTAAGCAGCTGAGAACAAAGAAATGGAGGAGGAGAAATAGCATCACACTTAACTACCCAGTGAAGGCTGTGTAGGGGGTGGAGTATAAGCAGAAGTCTGATAATTGGAGGAGAGCACACTGAGTTCCCAGCACAATTAGAGAACTGACCACATATTGCTCTCATGGCTAGACCAGGGGAGGCAGAGATAAGGGGGTAATGCAGATGCACTGAGAGGTGCAGGATTTGGCAGAGGAGTTCTATTCTCCTCTTTGCTTCCGACTGCTGAGACAAGATGGGACAGAGACAAGGGCGTACCTGCGGGAGTGGTGCAAGGGCCACATGAAATGGCCTGGAGGACCGGATTCGGCCTTGTGTTTGACACCTGTGTCCTAAGGCAATCAGAAATTCCCTGGACCAAGAATCAGCACACATTCATTACACATTTTCACAGATCTTACTGTCAAAAAGCTTTTCCACATGCAGAGATTAAACCTCTTTTCCTCAAGACTCAAAGAGTGCCCCCTTGTCCTTTGCAAAGATCTAAAGGTAACAACTTTGCACAAAGTTCACTATATGGGCCATTTATGTGTTTATACAAGGTCATTATATAGTTGAAAGAAAAAGTATGTGAACCCCTTGGGATTACGTGGAGTTTTGCATGAATTGGGCATAAAATGTGCTCTGAACGTCATCTAAATCACAACAATAGAAGAACACAGTCTGCTGAACATAATACTACACAAACATTAGATGTTGCCATGGTTTAATTGCACATAACATGTAAACATTCACAATGCAGGGAGGAAAAAGTATGTGAACCTTTGGACTTAATAACTGGTTGACCCTCCTTTGGCAGCAATAACCTCAACCAAACGTTTCCTGTAGTTGCAGATCAGACCTGCACAACGATCTGGAGTAATTTTGGACCACTCCTCTTCACAAAATTGTTTCAGTGTAGCAATATTCTTGCGATGTCTGGTGTGAATCGCTCTCTTAAGGTCATGCCACAGCATTTCAATCAGGTTGAGGTCAGGACTCTGACTGGGCCACTCCAGAAGGCGTATTCTGTGCTGTTGCAGCCATTGTTTTGTTGAATTACTTGTATGCTTTGGGTCATTGTCCTGTTGCATCACCCATCCTCTGCGGAGCTTCAGTTGGCGGACAGATGGTCGTACGTTTTCCTGCAAAATGTCTTGATAAACTCTGGAATTCATTTTCCCATCAATGACAACAATCTGTCTAGGCCCTGAGGCGGCAAAGCAGCCCCAAACCATGATGCTCCCTCAGCCATGTTTTACAGTGGGGATGAGGTTTTGATGTTGGTGTGCTGTGCCTTTTTTTCTCCACACATAGTGTTGTGTGTTCTTCCCAAACAATTCAATCTTGGTTACATCTGTCCACAGTATATTTTGCCAGTAGTGCTGTGGAACATCCAGGTGCTCTTTTGCAAACTTCAAACGTGCTGCAATATTCTTTTTGGACAGCAATGGCTTCCTCCGTGGTGTCCTACCATGTGCTCCATTCTTGTTTAATGTTTTCCTTATTGTAGATGTGTCAACAAAAATGTTAGCATGTGCCAGAGATTTCTCTAGGTCTTTAGCTGACACTCTGGGATTCTTCTTTACCTCATGCAGCATTCTGCGCTGTGCTCTTGCAGTCATTTTTACAGGACGACCACGCCTAGGGAGAGTAGCAACAGTGCTAAACTTTCTCCATTTGTAGACAGTCTGTCTTACCATGGACACATGAACATCAAGGCTTTTGGAGATACTTTTGTAACCCTTTCCAGCTTCATGCAAGTCAACAATTCTTGATCGTAGGTCTTCTGAGAGCTCTTTTCTGCGAGGCATGGTTCACATCAGACAGTGCTTCTTGAAACCAGTAAACCCAAAACAGGTGTGTGTTTTTTAAGGGCAGGACAGCTGTCAGCAACACATCCAATATCATCACACTGATTGGAGTCAAGGTTGGCTCACTCCTGGCTCCAATTAGCTCTGGGAGAAGTCATTAAGCTAGGGCCTCACATACTTTTTCTTCCCTGCACTGTGAATGTTTACATGTTATGTGCAATTAAACCATGGCAACATCTAATGTTTGTGTAGTATTATGTTCAGCAGGCTGTGTTCTTCTATTGTTGTGACTTAGATGAAGTTCAGAGCACATTTTATGCCCAATTCATGCAAAACTCCACGTAATCCCAAGGGGTTCACATACTTTTTTTTGCAACTGTATCTCCCCCCTTTAAATGCTTCATATAAAGGGAGTATACATTCAGTTTAAGTGATCTATCCTCGTGGATCTTTATAGTTTGGCTGCCCGTCTCTGCACTCTCTCTAGTTTTGCAACAGAAGGTTGGTGAAGCTGAACATTTTTGGCTAACCCTTGATGGCAATTGTTAATGCAAAGATCAAGTTTTCATTACTGCCCCAGCCTACTCCTTACTGACAGCGCATACCCTGAATAGCTGATAAAGGTGTTGGGTAGCAGGTATGTTAGTTGCAGGTCCCCAGTTTTCCACAATGCTGCCAGTACAGTCAAAGATGTTCTGCTAAGACAACCTTTATTTCAGCTATTTGGGGACAATAACATGCAATTCTTTTGTTGATATAAGTTTAATGGAATACTGAGTAGCACACAACAACATCAACACCAAAGTTTGTTTTATTGTAAGAAAGCTGTCTGTGCCTTAAACTCTGTGGGGAAGAACATACGAATGAGCAAATCCTTAACCTCGCATGACCAGCTTTAGGCGACTTAAAGCTTCATGCTACTAAGTAATCCATATTATGAAAGTCTCTCATACACATACAGGCAGACACACACATTTGTAGGTAAATACAAATATTGTATTAATCATTAGCGCTCTGTATATTGTACCATAGACTGCATAGATAAAAGTACTTTTCTGTCCTTAGGAATAAACTCAGTAAAAGAAGACCATGAGGCGTTCACTAAGCATTCTGTACATACAAAAGCATGACTAGGAAGTGATGCTTATTACTCTTATAGGTTTCCTAATCTGTAGAAGCTGTTTTTCATTTAATCTATGTTTTATAATATTTACATATATGCTTGTTGGTATTTCTTTTGTCCTGTTTGTCCAAACACAATTTAAATATTTGATCTGGCACAGACCAATGCTAAATACTAAGACGGTCGTAAGAGCACTAGGCATTAGCAATGTATTAGCTTGTGTAAGTAACTCTATTTTAATTTAACTTTTTAATCCGTAATCCCTTATGTCTAAAGATGCCTAAAGCGAACTACATTCTACTGACCCTGAATCAAAGATTATTAGTAATCTGTCTCAAGGCAGCATCTGCCTAACTGCATTCTTTAGTCTTTAATACAATCCATGGACTATTTTTTCCTATCCTGACGTCCCTCTCTATCTTAATTTCAGTTAGGAAAAAGACAGAATAACTAATACTGATATATACCGTAATAAACTAGTGGCTTCATTGGTGATTAAAACTGAACTAAAGTACTGTTGATATGAGCATGCAAATCTGCTTGGTCTTTTCATTTATAGTTAAATTCCTGTAATATGGTCACTTGCAGTTTGCATGTACAGTATAACCAAAGTGACATAGTAAATGCATAACTGACTGCATTTGCCATTTTTTCAAATAATATTTTTGCACTTGCTTTGTTAGAGCATTTAAGAACCCGTGAAGACAGAAATATAGGAGCATGACTTTAAAGAGCTTTTAAACCAAGCTAAATTACAGTTGAATATGTACAGTCACCTGTGCCTTGTAGCTTGAGTTGACATTCAGTGGACTATTCCTATCATTTTCTTGTTTCTGTAACGTTACCTTTGTTACATTTTTTTTCTATATGCGAATGTTTTTCATACCTTGTATCAAAACTCAAAACCCAATAAAGGTTTTGTGAAATAATGAGCTTTTAACCACTTGCCTAAACTTACCTACTGGGCACTTTCACCCCCTTCCTGCCCAGGCCAATTTTCAGCTTTCAGCACTGTCACACTTTGAATGACAATTGCGCAGTCATGCAACATTGTACTCATATGACATTTTTATCATTTTTTTCACACAAATAGAACTTTCTTTTGTTGGTATTTAATCATCACTGGGTGTTTTATTATTCGTGCTATAAACAAAACAGAGCAAAAAAATTTTTTTAAAAAAAAGTTTTTCTTTGTTTCTATTATACAATTTTGCAAACAGGTAATTTTTCTCCTTTACTGATGTGAATTGATGAGGCTGCACTGATAGGCAGCACTTATGGGCACTGATAGGTAGTACTGATGGGTACTGATAGGCGGCACTGGTGGGCACTAATAGGTGGCACTGATAGGCAGCACTGATAGTTGGCACTGATAAGCTGGCACTGATGATGCTGCACTGATATGCATCAATGATGGGCACTGATAGGCAGCACTGATGGGCACTGATAGGCGGCACTGATGAGCAGCAATGATGGGTGGCGCTGACAGCACTGACTGGTGGCACTGTTGGGCACTGACTGGCGGCACTGATGGGCACTGATGGATGGCACTGATGGGCAGCACTGACGGGTGGCACTGCTGGGCACTGGTGGGTGGCCCTGCTGGGCACAGGTGTGTGGAACTGCTACGCACTGATGGGCACAGATGGGTGGCACTGCTGGGCACAGATGGGTGGCACTATCTGGCACGTGTGGGTGGCACTGCTGGGCACAGGTAGGTGGAACTGCTGGGCCGCACTGATGGGTGGCACTGATGGGGGCACTGGTGGGTGGCACTGCTGGGCACAGGTGGGTGGCATTGCTTGGCACTTGGTGGCACTGCTGGGCACAGGTGGGTGGCACTGGTGGGTGGCACTGCTGAGCACTGATCATCAGGGCCCTGATGATCAGTGCCCGTCTTTTTGCTGACAATTGCCGGTTATCGGCAGTACTTTCCTCACGCTGTCACAGCGTGAGGAAAGTGCAGCCAAAAACTGGCAACTGCATTTACCCAGTGATCTGCTGTGTCATTGGACACAGCTGATCACGTGGTAAAAGGTCGCTGTGATTGGCCTTTTACCGCATCACGTGATGAGCTTGTCTGTAGGACACAGCGATCACAGAGATTTCCGGATGCTGGGGGCACGTGGGAGGGTGCATTCTGGGACAACCCAGAACTGGACAACTGCACTGTAGCTGTCATTTGGCTATAGCCTGGATGTCAAGTGCTTAAGGGTGCAGGGCTGAGCAAATAACAAACATGCAGGCAGTGAATTTGGAGAAGTCTGAATTCTTGTCCTGCATACTTGTTGAAGGGCAGTGGCTCTCTTCTGAAACAAAGTTCAAGGTAAATGTCACCTTCATCACGGTGGTCACATGATTGGGAAAGGTCCGAATCGAAAGAGGAGATCGGGACCTTTCCGTGAGCACTGAACATGTGTGCTGGGAGCATGCAGTGCGTGCACTCTCAGCACATATGTTTTTCTTAATTGCACGCAAATGTACGGCCACTCGGCGTCAAGGCCCAGACGCCGGGAGACCGCATATTTGCGTGCGGCCGGCGCTAAGAGGTTAAAGAAGCAGTAGCAACATACATGCACATTGGAAAAACTCACTGGATGCATGCATGGTACATGATAACATCAGGCATCCCCACTCCCCACCCAACGCGTTTCAATACAAATATAATCAGGGGCAGAGGTGTGTTGGGACCTGCAATGGGCAATGCTGCCCAGTGCAGCCCAATGCAACTGGTGTGAACAAGCCCTAATGGTGACCGATTAACTTGTTCATCACTACACATAACTACACATAAGATTTTTTTAATCTTTGAATACAAAAAGCTGATACAGTAAAAGTTTCCTTAAATTTTTTACATTCTGCCTTTTTATGTCATGTTCAAGGGCATGTGATAACATGCATATAAACACAGGGAACATGAAATTTAAAAATGTAAATTATTAAGTTAAATTTAGGTTGCCCAAGATTATAGACCATATTCCTAATGGCCTGGGTATCATCAAGTATGCAATTATTAAATAATATTTAATATTTTTTTTTTTAAATAACCAGAACAACACAGCCATGAAATGAAACAACATGGTAGGCACATTTCTCCACACTATTGATGACATTATGACATCATAATAGTTTACCCTTGCTGTGATGAAATGTCTTAGGGTGAATTTGAACATCATCTGTAGAAGGGAGCACCCATTCATCCAACAACTGTTGGGTGTGCAGTTGTGTGACTGGTGTCTGACTGAATGGCTTTAAACCTTGGATTGCTTTGCATGGATTGCATGGAGTCACAGCACAACAGTTGTCATTTAATGGGGTTGATTTACTAAAACCAGAGAGTGCAAAATCTGGTGCAGCTGTGCATGCTAGCCAATTAGTTTCTAACATCAACTTGTTCAATTAAGCTTTGACAAAAAAAACCTACCAGCTGATTGGTTTCTATGCAGAGCTGCATCAGATTTTGCACTCTCCAGTTTTAGGAAATCTCCCCCAATATGTATGTTTGTTGGGGAATATGTTTGCTGGCACACAGTACATTTTTGGAAAGTAATTTAAAGCAGAGCTCCGCCCAAAAGGGGAAGTTCCGCTTTAATGCTTTGTCCCCCACTTCCCATTAAGGATTGGCACCTTTGGGGAGCAGGGGGGGAGCGGGTACCCATATTTAACAGGTACCTGCTTCCACTTCCGCCTAGGCGATCGGAAGCAGAAGTTGTCCTCCCCCCCGCCCTCCCCGTAGTCTTCTGGGACACTTAACAGGTCCCAGAAGACTACGGGGCCATTCACAAAGCGCAGCACTTCTTGTGCATGCGCAGTGGACGCCTGGCTGTGAAGCCGCAAGCTGTCACAGCCGGGTACCCACACTGAAGATGCCGGCACAAGGGAGAGAAGACAGCCGGTGAAGCCAGCGGTGGTGAGTACACCGCTGGACCGAGGGACAGGTAAGTGTCTGTATTTTAAAAGTCAGCAGCTACAGTTTTTGTAGCTGCTTGTTTTTTTTTTGTTTGTTTCAGGTGGAACTCCGCTTTAAGTAAGAATGGGACAACACACATTTTATGTAAATACTTATATTATCTAAGCATTTTCTAAGCAATTATAGCCCATGTCAAGGTTTTACTAATCAGGTTACACCTGTTTCTGCTAAAATGTTTCTACTGATGTTTAAATTCTTTATAAAGCATAATTGTGCAACTGAGATAACATTAAATAGCAGTGCCAAATGCCTTAGAATGTACTTTACATACTCAATGTCTGTGCATTATTGCAGCAACTTCCCTCTTGCGCGTAATAAATGCCATCTTAGTTATAAATATAGTATAAACTTTGTGTAAGCAGAAATCGTTATGCCATGCGGGAGCACTTGATGAACACTAATGCACATAATACAGCAAATAGTAAGACAAGATTTAAGGTTCTGTTTTTACTTCATCTTCTTCTTGTATCTATATTTTTTTAATATGACAGAAAGTTGTTCCAATCAGTCACAAACCTCATGCTTGCAATGTCACAATGGGTTTGGATAAAACTGGGACAAAATCTTTACAGCATACAGTCTATTATCTATAGTTACAAATCCATGAAACTTTGTTATAGTAATGATACAACTCTCATGATACAAATTAGTTTATATGAAAGAGTCATTGATAGCATTTTTAAATATATTCATTAAAATATGTCAGGGGACACTGGCAGCCATAAAATTCTGATATTGCTTCTAAACCATCCTAATGTTATCAGAAAAAAAAATCTGGAATTCTTGTAGTGCCTTTTAGCAGAAATGCTAGATGGTAGAATACATGACGTAGCCCATAGATTACTCAATTTTCTTTCTTTCCACCACGGGAGGAAGGAAAGAAAATCACTTGATTCCTCCATCAATACTGCCTTCCACAGTGCTGTTGTGTTTTGCTGGTGGGGGGGTGGGCTGCCTACCTAGCTGGCAGAACACAATGGTTACTGCTAGCGGATATAGCCCCTGGCAGTAATTGAAAAAATCTGACAAGCTGGTTGTACTCAAGTCAATCGATGCCTGCCTATACTTGGATCTAATTTCAGTCGATTCCTGCTGAACTGGCTGAATTTTGATCCATGTGTGGCTGGCTTTAGGGTCGTAGTATTCTCAGACTTTATTGCATTTTATTCTATTACAACCTGAAATTAAAATAGATTTAATGACTTAAGGACTGCTCAATGTACATATACTTATCGGTTTTAAATGATTAATACAAGCTCATGGCTGCAGTAGGCAGTACTGTCGTTTTCAGCTGGCAATCAACTTTCACGTACAAATGATTTGGGTGACTTTAGAGTAAAAACTTTAAATAATCACATATGGGAAAGGTTGGGAAATCTAGTACACACACTGAATAATGTATCAGGATAGAGAAATGTAAATTGTTAGATAAAGTTAAATGGTAGCCATACAGAAGTGATTTATATACAAACCTATTGTTGATCGCTTTACAGTCCATGGAAAAACTATGATCAGAATACTAGAAACTCAAAAATATCCTTCAATACATCATACACTTAACACTTTATTTGCATCTATCTACTTTCCTATAATCTGATTTTCATTCCAGACCGATCAGAATAATTTTGATGAAATTGTTCATATTTTTGATAATTCATAAATTCGATCATATTATCCAGTTCTGTGAAGAATTGTTCCATCAAATCATTAAAGTGGAATGTTACCCATATCAGCTTGCTAAAAAATGATGTTCTTTAGCAATGAACATAAATTCCACATTAATTATGCTATCAAAATTAGCGTATGCTGTAAATTGCCTCCAGCATTGTTCCTGTTTCTTTTTTCTGGAGTCTGCCATTTTGTTGTAGCCTAGAGCCCCTGAGCAGCAGTAAATCTTTAGGCTGTCAGCAGATCAGCCTCTACATTTTTGGCACAGTACCAGGAAAGAGAGAGCAACTGAGAATATGCAGAGCAGTGGGAGACAGTGTATTTATGTATTTTAAACAGTATAGATGCTTATTTTTTATGTTATGTATAGCTATAGCTGCAAAAGGTGATCTATCAGGACTTAATTTTCTGGCTAAAGTTTCACTTTAGGTGTGTTGGCCCCAATAAATCACAGCTAGCTAACATTTCCGGTGCTTTCCCATGCCCAAGGAGCTGCAGGTGCCATGTACAGCCGCCAATGCAAGTTAATGGCTGTAAGCAGCCTTACTCCTATAAACAATGATTGTATCTGCTTCAGTCTTTACCCATGCATGCGCTTACAATATATTTCCCCAAAAGTGAAAGTGCTGAATGTAGGGAAATATAGCACCAATACAAAAGCAATCAGTGTTTACAGAAGTACAGTTGCATACAGAAATTCACTTGTATTGGCAACTGTATGTGTACACTTGAGGAATTGTAAGCTGTCACTAGTCTCTGTTGATGAGTCCTTAATAAAAAAGGAACAAAATTGTCAATTGGCCTTATAGCAATTATTACAATATTTATTAGGACAAGCATAGCCTAGAAGAAGAAATGATTAGCGAGTGTATTTATACAATCAATAGGACAATAACGTTATTTAGAGAGATATGGTTGAACAACTGCAATATTCTGACTAACAGTAATTAACAGAACTGAACTGCATTTACCTCGCAACAGTCTATAAAGACATTCCTAACTGGCTATAACACTCCCAGTTTTATCCCTCTGGCCAGTGATTAATGAAAAAAAAATGGCCGGCAAAGTTGGAACCCTTGAAGAAAGCACAACAGTTCCCAGAAGACACCAGTTTACCTTGTGTAATATACCAGTCTCAAGACACCCTCTTCTGGGTCATGTGTTCTGATTCAATAAAAGTCAAGTTCAAGTCAGGCAGGGATAGAAGTTGCTGTGATGTCTCTTTCAATCCTGCTGAGACAATCCCTCTTTTCCTTCCATACAAGAGCATTCCACGTAGTGGAAGTGCTCTCTAGTATCGTATGATCTCACCATGCATCTAAATCACACCCTCCAAAGGAGAAGATTCACAGTCTCTTGACTTCTCCGAGTTCTCACCCGATTGTGGTCAGCTATGTGAGGGATCCATTCATCCAGCAACAGCAGCAGTAGCTCAGTCTCTTTCTCACACACCTGCTTACTCCAAGCCTATCGTCTCCTTACCATCCTGCAGAAACACTTCTCCTTGCTCTGTTGCTTCCACCAATCACTTCCCTCCAGTCAATCCAGAGCCAGCCAAGATGGCTTCCCCCTGCATTTGAGACACGCCAGAGATAAGCATTGCAAAGTGGTCTCCTTAACATTGACTGCTGCACTTCTACATTAATGAATATTCAGTTGGACCCTGTCCACACTGCAGAAGGATAATGCAAAAGCGACAAATGAAGAAGTTGCACATCAGTTATCAGCTACAGCCCAGGTTAAAGTGGCATAATAAATGTGGGAATAGACACTGCACTAAATATATAAAGTTGCAACTTTTTGAGTTTTAAAGCTTTTCTAAATTTTATAGTGACACAAAAAAAAACAGTGGTCGATTACAAACTGATTAATTTTTCTGGGAACTACGAAGAAAATTCATTTATTCTCATCTATTCTTTATAAACTGCTGTATGAGAATCCATTCATTTTAAGCAGGGTGCCATTAATCGCTGTCAAAGAAAAAGACTTTGGCGAAAATAACATTATTTTATGTAATATGTGTTCTGTAGATCCTTGTTATTCATGGGAGATCAAACAGTTAGCAAAGAATCATTTTGGGTGGGAAAAGAAAGGTTTTTTTTTTTTAATGGGAACCATTATAGATGATATAAGTAAATATTTTGTAACAACTCTTCATATTTGTATGCATTATGCATATGAAATGTTATTAGGGCTTATACTCTTTAGCAAACCATGACTGTAGTTAAAATGTCTACCTAGGTACCTATGTGAAAAATTGCTCCAAACCATAATGTGACCTTGTTTCTATGGAGGAACATGTAAATAATAAAAACATAAAGGAAATTATTAAATGGTATTTGTTATGGTATTAATAACAATTCCAAACATAAAACGAGCTTTGCACAGCATCTAGTTTCTAGCATCATAATTGTACATGGACTGCTGTCAAAAAAAGACCAATGCCTTTCCAGTTCTCGTAGATGGGACTATATTTAGATGCATGCAGGCATTCCAATAAAAATCCCAGAATGCGTTGCAAATTGAATTTTACAGATATAGACCCTCCAATACATATTAAAACATATAAACAGTACAAACAATAAAAAAAATCAGTTCAAGGATGTTTTAAATAAAGTTAAGCATAAATTAAATTATTTGTACAACTAGGTGAAATGGGGGTCGACTCTCCTTTAGCCAGGTCTGAGTTTGAAGGGAACACGTTTCAGCATAGTTGCTCAGCTGTCTGAGGCTTGCTAAAACTAGATACACCCATTTCAGAGGAGCACTCAGTATAAAAGGGGCCAAAAATGTTAGAGTGGTGGCATATTGACAACTGGTCAGTTAATTAGCAGAGGGGGTTGTTAATCTGTTTCAGCTGCTTTGGTGTTAATGAAATTAATAACAGGTGCACTAGATGGGCAACAATGAGATGACCCCCAAAACAGGAATTGTTTTACAGGTGGAGGCCACTGACCTTTTTTCCCTACTTATCTTTTCTGAATATTTTTCACTAGTTTTGTATTTAGCTAGGGTCAGTGTCACTACTGGTAGCATGGGGAGATACCTGGACCATACAGAGGTTGCACAGGCAGTCCAACTCCTCCAGGATAGCACAACAATACGTGCCATTGCCAGAAGGTTTACTGTGTCTCCCAGCACAGTCTCAAGAGCATGGAGGAAATTCAAGGAGATAGGCAGTTACTCTAGGAGAGCTGGACAGGGCCGTAGAAGGTCATTAACCCATCAGCAGGACCAATATCTGCTCCTTTGTGCAAGGAGGAACAGGATGAGCACTGCCAGAGCCCTACAAAATGACCTCCAGCAGGCCATTGGTGTCAATGTCTCTGACCAAACAATCAGAGACAGACTTCATGAGGGTGGCCTGAAGGCCCAACATTCACTAGTGGGCACTTTGCTCACTGCCTGGCACCATAAAGCTCAATTGGCATTTGTCACTGAACACCAGAATTGGCAGGTCCGCCACTGGCGCCCTGTGCTTTTCACAGATGAGAGCAGGTTCACCCTGAGCACATGTGACAGACATAAAAGGGTCTGGAGAAGCCGTGGAGAACATTATGCTGCCTGTAACATCATTCAGCATGACCATTTTGGTGGTGGGTCAGTGATGGTCTGTGGAGGTATATTCATGGAGAGCCGCACAGACCTCTACAGGCTAGACAGTGGCACCCTTACTGTCATTTGGTATCGGGATGAAATCCTTGGACCCATTGTCAGACCGTACACTGGTGCAGTGGGTCATGGGTTCCTCCTGGTGCACGACAATGCCCGGCCTCATGTGGCAAGAGTATGCAGGCAGATCCTGGAGGATGAAGGAATTGATACCATTGATTGGCCCCCACACTCGCCTGACCTAAATCCAATAGAACACCTCTGGGATATCATGTTTCGGTCCATCTGACACCACCAGGTTGCACCTCAGACTGTCCAGGAGCTCACTACTCCGGTTTCCTCCCACACCCCAAAGACATGCTGGTAGGTGAATTCAGTCCTGCCTAAATTGGCCCTAGTATGTGTATGAATGTGAGTTAGGGACCTTAGATTGTACACCCCTTGAGGGATAGGGACTGATGTTAATGTACAATGTATATGTAAAGTGCTGCATAAATTGACGGCGCTATTTAAGTACCTGAAATAAATAAATAAAATGTACTATGAAAATGTGAAAGCACATTCCAGAACCTTTTTTGGGCATCAGACTTCCCAAAAAAGGTTCTGGAATGTGCTCTCACATTTTCACAGTGCATTTTATTTTCTAATTTCAGGTACTTATATAGCGCCGTCAAATTATGCAGCACTTTACATATATATTGTACATGTGCTGCGATCGCTGAAAAAAATGCCCTTTTTAGGTGCCATTGAAATGAAAGGCACCTGAACACTTGAATGCACATTTTCCCATTTCCACAGCACATTTTCAAAGTGTGAATGGAGCCTAAATGTTGAGTTTAGTTCAGCTTTAAAAACATATAAGGCATACAGTTTCATTATGAAGCATTTGACACAGTCCCCACACTGCTAATGTGTAAGGTAAAGTCTACAGACTTGGAAAAATCAGTTTTTGTAAATGGATAGAAAACTGGCTAAAAGATCGTATTCAGAGAGTAGTGGTTAATGATTCATACTCTGAATGGTCTAGGGTTGTTAGTGGTGTACCCCAAGGTTCAGTGTTGGGACCTTATTTAATATATTTATAAATGATATAGGGTCTGGGATTAAAAATACCATTTAAGTCTTTGCAGATGACACCAAGCTGTGCAGTGGAATGTCCTTACAGGATGTCTTCAATTTACAAGCTGACCTCAATACACTGTTCAATTGGACAACTATGTGGCAAATGAGGTTTAATGCTGATAAATGTAAGGTTATGCATTTGGGGGCTAAGAATATGCATGTATCATACATACTAGGGGGGGTATGATCAACATGCATAAATACATCAGTGGTCCATATAGTGAACTCGGTGTAGAGTTATTCACCCTAAGGTCATCACAGAGAACAAGGGGGCACTCCCTACATCTGAAGGAAAATAAATTTAATCTCCAAATATGGAAAGGCTTCTTCACTGTAAGAGATGGGAAAATGTAGAATAGACTTCCTCAAGGGTTGGTTCTGACCAGCTTGGTGGATTGTTTTAAGAAAAGCCTGGATTATTTCCTAAATGAACATAATATAACATGATACTAATATTTATAGGTTTCATTGATCCAGAGAATATCTGATTGCCTTTTGGGGGATCAGGAAGGAATTGTTTCCCCCACTGGACCAAATTGGATCATGCTTTTTTGGTTTTTTTTCCCTTCCTCTGGATCAACTGTGGGCATTGGATTGTATATATGGACATTTTCTTTTAGTCTGTGCTGTTTTTTCTCTGTTAATTGAACTGGATGGACTTGTGTCTTTTTTGAAGAAGATTAAATCTGTAACTACTATATATGAACCTGCATTCTTCTGTTATTTCCATGTGATGTATGTTGCGGTGCAGTTAACAAAAACTGTGCCATAGGACTATAAGTGGAACAAACAGCTTTCAGGCTCCAAATAAACTTCTGAAGGCAGATTTTGGTTCGACAGAGCAGGCCCACCAGGTTCTGTTGTCTTTGAGCTCATTACAGATGAATGGGCTACTTTTGGGTATTCCAGTCCCTGCACATTACCTAAAGTGGTTAAACCTTCAGAAATCCATTTTTTGTTTACAATTTTCATTCCTTGGAAATACTTTTTTTCTTTATCTAGTGGCAGACTGTAATTAATTGAAGCTTCCAGAGAGCTAGAAAATAATATACTTATAGTCATTGCATTAAATATACAATTGTGTTTGATCTGCTCCAGCAATCAATATAACACTTATTTCCAGCAACCTCTTTCAACAACAAAGTGAATTACTGCTTCAAAATAAGAAAGATTTGAAAGAATTTGAAAGGCTTCATCACCTTGTTTGCCTCCTAGCATTGACAGCACCGAATATTATGCCTCTTTTTTAATTTCCTCAGAAAAAAAGCCATCTGAAAACCTATTGATCAGTAAAGCTAAAGAATGTTACTGAATGAAAGTGACTGAATGTTTATGTTTTCTACATCATTTCTGGTGAATTGAAAGTGTTACTAAATCCACAACAGTAAAAATCCATGTGTATATGCAGTAAAGCATGCTTGTTATACTCACTGTGGAACGTAAGGGCTTCATCCTCTGCGTTGTATAAAAAGGCTGTTTGATCCTTTCTTCTCTGCCCCTCCTCTTGTTGAAATGACCCTCCCCTTCTTCTACTGTCACCAATCCATCTGCTGATAGTACAGAGCTCTAGGAGTCACTCTGCACAAGCTCAGTTTAGTGTGTATGGCTAGAGAGTTTTTTTCTATTTGGGAGGGTACATATGATCAGCACAGGGCCAGTCAGCACTCTCCAGACAGAAAGCCGGGGTCATGTAGCCTCATAGGACAGTCAGAGGAGAATGAAAACTCCTCCTACAAACTTTAACCAGTGCTCAGCTGGATACTGATAGAAGTCACAAGACTCCTATATACTGCTAATGAGATAACGTATTTAGCAGTTTATATTTACTAAAATAATTTCATTTCCATGTTGTGTGTACTGTGGAATACCAGATATAGTGAATGCAGGGTCCTGGGTTTAGTTACACTTTAAGTAGATGTGACTAAATGTAATTTACCTTGGTGAACATCTGTGAATCATGAACACTGTTTACATGTGCTTCAGAGATGGATGCATGTTCTTGTGCAATTTCTTGGAGCATATTTCATCATGGTAACAATGGTGGCTTGTGCCTGCATAATGTATGTTAAAAAACTTCATTAGAAGCCTGAGTGACAGACCGGGACAGATGTTGTCATTCTGTAACAAGAAAAACATGAACAAGGGCCATCATGGAAAGATTACCAAATATTATTTTATTAAAAAACTGCATGTATCAAAATGTAAAATTACTTTTACATAGTTACATAGTTAGTCTGGCTGAAAAAAAGACAAAAGTCCATCCAGTTCAACCATTAAAAAAAAAAAAAGTTATAATCCTATACCCACAGTTGATCCAGAAGAAGGCAAAAAAAAACAGCAAAGCATGATACAATTTGCTCCTGCTGGGAAAAAAATACTTTCCTGATCCCCTGAGAGGCAATTGGATATTCCCTGCATCAACTTTACCTATAAATGTTAGTATCCAGTTATATTCTGTGTATCTAGGAAAGAATCCAGGCCTTTTTTTAAAGCAATCCACTGAGCTGGCCAGAAACAACTTTTGAGGGAGTCTATTCCACATTTTCACAGCCCTTACTGTGAAGAAACCTTTCCGTGTTTTGAGATTAAATTTCTTTTCCTGGAGACGTAAAGAGTGCCCCCTTGTCCTCTGTGATGACCTCAGGGTGAATAGCTCTCCTCCGAGTTCACTATATGAACCACTGATGTATTTATACATGGAGATCATATCCCCCCTTAATCTCCTCTTCTCAAGAGAGAATAAATTCAGTTCCTCTAATCTTTCCTCATAGCTGAGCTCCTCCATGCCTCTTATTTGTTTGGTTGCCCTTCTCTGTACTTTCTCCAGTTCCCCAATGTTCTTTTTGTGAATTGGTGCCCAAAACTGAGCTGCATATTCCAGATGAGGTCTTACTCTCTGGAGTCTATACCTCTTTTAATACAAGAGAGGATTTTGCTCGCTTTAGAAACTGCTTTTGAAATTACATTAACATGGTAAAGCTTATATGAGATATTAGTGATTGGTTTAACTACTTCAATACCGGGCATTTTCACCCCCTGCCCAGGCCAATTTTCAGTTTTAAGCGCTGTGGAAATTTGAATGACAATGACAGTCATGCAGCACTGTACTCATATGAAATTTGTATACGTTTTTTCACACAAATAGACCTTTCTTTTGCTGAGATTTAATCACTATTGGGATGTTTATTTTTTACTAACAAACAAAAAAGAGACCAAACATTTGGAAGAAAAACCGCTTTTCTTCCTTTCTGTTAAAAATGTTTGCAAATTAATAATCTTTCTTCATAAATTTAGGCAAAAATGTACCCTGTTAAATTTCTTTGGTGAAAATAACCCACATAAGTAAATATTATTTAGTCTGTAGGAAAGTTATAGAGTCCACAAACTATGGTACATATCTGAAAATCAATCAATACTGATGGCCATTTCTTCAGGTCCGAAAATGCCTCCTTTTTGGAGAGTAGATAGTCCAAGGTATTTAGTAAGAGGCATGATGAGTTTTTTATTAAGTTTTTGGAAAATGCAGAAATGAAAAAAATAGTTTTCACAATTTTTTTTTTTTTTTTGCATACTATCACAAGTGCAGTACAGTGTCATCATATAACTGGTGTGGCAGTAATCAGGGACACTGACTGGTGACAGTATGAACATTTTTTTTTATCATTTTATTCAAATTTTTTAAAAAGATTTCTTTTTTTATTAAACCTTTTATCTTTTTTTTACACTATGATTGCTTATAACAGCAAATTTCACTACTATAAGCAACCATTTTTTCTGCATGAAATCTATTAATTTAGCGTTTACTGCTGTGATTAGCTGTGATTGGCCACAGCTAATCACATGGTACTGATGGGTTGTGATTGATCTTGTCTGTACTATGTGACCACTGTGATCAATCACAGTGTTCAATACAATAGTACACAATGAATGGCATTGTGTACAATTGTCATGTGATCTGCTTGTGATTGGTCATAGCGATCACATGGCATCAGCAGTGGGCTGATGCACTGATCTGTCACCCTCTGTGTCCAGTGGACACAGGGAGTGACAGATTGCACCGCAGCAGAGCACACGGTGCACGCATAAGTTGTGTTCTGGTGAGGAGATCATATGATGTCCACCCAGAACAGTGAATGTACCGCCCAGCCATCACATAGTCCAAGTGGGAAAGTGTTAAAAGTCATTTGCAGTATCCACAGCACAGGGGCCTAGTGGTTAGCACTTATGTCTTGCAGAACTGGGGTCCTTTTTTCAAGTCTTAGCTAGAAAATTAAGTGCATGGAGTTTGAATGTTCTCTTCTGTTTACTTGGGTTTCCTTTGCTTAAAAGACAGACATGCTGGTAAAATGATTGGCTCCTGTATAAACTGGTCTAGTATGTATGTACAAGTTGGCCATGCAAGTGTGTTATCATTTTATGCAAGTCTCAAGCTGGGCAATTGGAGGGTTGGGAATGGAACTGGTAACCAACTATGTAAGAAATTTGCCAAGAAATGTTTATTTCAAAAAAGCTTTCAAACACATCAGATATAGTTCCCAGAGGAATGGCTCATAGATTCGCTGAGAGTTGAATACAACTTAACAGATATATACATAACAATTTTAAAGTAGATATTCTAAAGAACTAGAATACAATTTACTGTAAGGAGAATGTTACATTTGTTTCCATGAAAAGCTTTTTTTGTTTAGACAAGATAATGCTAGGATCTTTTTATGAATTAATAACCATAATATTACTTTTCATTGGGGCAAGGGGGTCACAGTTATTTGTCACTTAATTGAGAATATCTCCATGTAGATTTTATTAGTTAGAAAATTGCAGTAATTAGCAAAGGTCTTAATTAATTCAGAACAGAATGTAGCAAATAACTGACAAATGATATATTGGTTTGGAGAAAAAAATGCGAACTAGTATAAGATTGAAACTAAAACATTTAAAAATAAAAATAGATTAGGTTGTCATTTCATTTTGTCGTTCTTTTCTGTTATTGCTACTGCTTTTTGACCTTTGATGAATAATAAAATGTAGAATTTTGACTATGTTAGAACTTGAAGATATCTACATTTTATGTATTTAAAATATTAAAACAGTTTAGTTTTAAAAATAATATTACTTTTAATTAACATACAAATTAACCTTTCCTTTTTTTAACCATCAGCGCACTGGAGGTAGGGGCTCCTGCTCTCACACAGAATGCTTTGTTCTGGATCTCCAGTGGTTCAACATACCTCTTCACAGTGCTCCAATCAATACTGCTCACTGTGCAGATTTGTTGATTGGATCACTGTGCAGGGGGCGTTTCAGACTGCTGGAGATCCAGACTGAAGCATTCTGTTTGGCGGTCTAAGCCTGCAGAACAGTAGCTTAATAAAAAAGATAAATTAGACTGACACATTCTATTCTTTGTATGAAGTCTGAATGTGTCACAATTTAAAATAAAGGCTTAATTAGGCTGTAATGCAAAATGAACTAAGAAGAATGCATAGGTTCAATTGGAGGTTTGCAAAATGAGACCTAGGAGTTGATTTGCTAAAACTGGAGGGTGCAAAATCTGGTGCAGCTGTGCATGGTAGCCAATCAGCTTTTAACGTCAGCTTATTAAATAAGCTTTGACAAAAGCTGGAAGCTGATGGGTTTCTATGCACAACTGCACCAGATTTTGCACTTTCCAGTTTTAGTAATTCAACCCCATTGCCATTGTTCAGTGGTAGTTTTGCATGCGAATATGCTCCACAATCTTCGTTTATACGTCAAGCGCAGAAGAATGCAGCATGGTAACCTACCACTATCAAATCATGAGAGAGGGGGTATGCTTGGTCACGGCAAATGGAGCTCTTGATTTGACTCGATAAGCAATTGGCTCATTACCTGTAACAACCTAATAGAGTGGATGGCAGATATCTGCTAATGCCAAGTGATACACCTAGTTATATAATATTTCTATAATATCTATATAATATAATAGTGGGATCTTATTTTACAACTATTATATATATAATGAACACTAATATCAGCTGTAATAAATAGTCTCACCTGTAGTGGAGATAGATTTCTACATAGAGCAACAGCTACTAAGGAAAAATATACACCCTATTGGAAACTAATCATCATCATAGAACACATCACCAACCTGTTCTTGTTAGACATGTGCAGAACGAACAGGTTTGTTAAGTTACTGATTTCTTTTCACTGCTTTCTTAATGTCATTCTTTTTGTTACCTTTTTTCATTTTCAAGCGGATTCGAATCTTTCCAATGGATTCAAAGTACTTGCAGTGAATTTAAATCGAAACTATTGAATCGATCCAAATTCTTTGGGAAGAATAATTGGATCTGTTCCATTTGAAATTCGAATTTTGGATGGCTATATTCTTTCTATTTTATTCTATTTACTCCAATACTGAAATTCAAATTTTGGAAGATGGCTATATTCTTTCTATTTTATTCTATTCTATTCTGATATGTTTTTCTGTTCTATTCTATTCTGATATTTTCATTCTATTCTTTTCCGTTAATTTAAAATCTATTCTATTCTTTTACTTTCGTTTATATTCTATTCTGTTTACCCTATTCTTTTATGTTCTATTCTATTCTGTTTTTTTTCTGTTCTTTTTGAAATTCAAAATTTAGAAGATGGCTATATTCTTTCTATTCTATTCTGTTCCTTTATTTTCTATTCTTTTATTTTTTTTCAATTCTATTCTGTTTTACTCTGTTACTTTCTGTTCTATTCTATTTTATTATATTCCATTCTTTTTGACATTTGAATTCTGGAAGATGTCTATTTTTTTTTTATTTTCTTCTATTTGAAATTCTTTTTATATTCTTTCTATTCTATTTTGTTTTCTTTTCTATTCTATACTTTTATTTTATATTGTATACTGTTCTTTTCTATTCTATTCCTTTATTTTCTTTTATGTTCTGTTTTATTCTTTTCTATTATTTTCGAAATTCAGAAGATGGCTATAGTCTTTCTATTTTATTCTATTCTATTCTTTAATTTTAAAAGATGGCTATTTCTTTACATTTCATTCTATTCTATTCAAAATTCTAATTTTGAAAAACGGCTATATTCTTTCTATATTAAATTCTATTCTATTTTGTCTTTCTTTTTCTTTTCTGTTCTATTATTTTCTATGCTATTCTATTTTTTTCTATTCCCTTATTTTCTATTGTATGCTTTTATTTTCTATTCTATT
Organism: Staurois parvus; assembly: GCF_062004578.1. Taxonomy (NCBI): domain Eukaryota; kingdom Metazoa; phylum Chordata; class Amphibia; order Anura; family Ranidae; genus Staurois; species Staurois parvus. The sequence continues at coordinate 1,716,567 of NW_028317893.1, forward strand.
CTGTTTTATTCTTTTCTAAATTTTAATTTTGGAAGATGGAAATCAGCAATATGTTTACATTTCATATTTGTTTTCAAATTCCATTTTGTTTTCAAATTTGTTACCAATTTGATATTATGGATTCCATTCAGCCTAAAGAAGCAGAATTCTGTAAAATGCGTGGCTTTAGCCATCGCCTGTCTATAAAAACTATTGATTGATTGTGTAGTAGAAAACCAGTGGTATAACAGATTTAGAACATCATTCGACAGTGAATTTATGGCATGCATGTAAACATGGAAATGCATTCTATGTGATTGTAATAATCTCAGACATATTGTTGATGAAGCATGTCTGTCATTTTTAAAAGGATGTTTTTATACTGAGTGTGTAAATAAAGCTTGATTTTTAGATATATTGGGTTGACTATTTGAAAAACTAACATTTTGATACCTCTAAAATCCCATAACTGTATTGGTTAAAATTTCAAGCCATCACTACCAATCAATATTTTATCTTTCAGTACTATGAGTATGGTTGGCTGAAATCTGATTACATCTGTAGTGAGTTACTGCACCTTGTCAATTATAATTAGTTTGTAGATCTTATTGAAGAATTTAAATGTATTTGAAATAATTCATAAAGTGTTACTAAACCCACAACAGTAAAAATCTGTCTGTATATGCAGTAAAGCATGCTTGTTATACTCACTGTGGAACCTAAGGGGTTAAGCCTCTGCATTGTGTAAAAAGGCTGTATGATCCTTTCATCTCTGCCCCTCCTCTTGTTGAAATGAACACCTGATACAGACTGAACCCATGGTCACATGTACATGCTCAGTTTGGTGTGTATTGCTAGAGAGGTTTTTTTTTTTTCTTGGGAAAGTGTATGTTATCAGCACAGGGCCAATCAGCACTGTCCAGACAGAGGGTCAGAGGATTCACATCCTCCTAGAGCAGAATGAAAACTCCTCCTACAAGCTTTAACCAGTGCTCTGCTGAAATCACAGGACTGCTCTAACTGCTGATGAGAAAAGGTATTTAGCAGTTTATATTTACTAAAATAATTGCACTTCCATGTTGGTTGTACTGTGGGAGACCAGATATAGTGAATGCAGGGTCCTGGGTTTACTATCACTTTAAGCCCAAAGGAAAACTTTGAAAAAGAGGGACAGTGAAGCAGGTCTAAGTGCCTATGATGTTAAGCCTGTAGCTAGCTATGCATGAGCGATTGAGTTGCCAAAGACAGAGGTGGTGATCATTCCCTAGCATATCTAGGAGAAAATAATACAGACCTCTCTAGAGAAACTCAACCCAATTGATAGTTATAGTCCCTCGGTGTGCTTGGTAGAGACAAAAGATCATTGCCTGATACAGATGTAACTTTAGCCAGTGGGTGAATGATTTCTAATGTGTATAGTTACTTTTAGTTCACATACAGTATATGCAGATTGGATGCGGTTTGAACCACAGTCAATCTGTATGACATGCAAAATAACATTGCTTCCTATGGTGCCTGTTCAAATATGTCTGGTGCACGGGCGTTGTGGGTTCAGTGAGGTTTGAAAAAGAGTCATGTACAATTTCTGAGCAGTGCCTTCTGGTTCAGGTGCGGATTACAGGCTATTGACTTCTATGGGAACCGTTTCTAAACCGCATATGTCTGAACAGGATAAAATCCGGCTCTAATCCTGTGCTGAACCTGATGTAAACCTGACCTGAACTGCTGAATAACTACTGTATCAATTAGCTGTGAAATCTGAGCTTCAATCCTCACTGCACATGTGTGAATCAGCTCTTACACCAAACAAAACCAACTGTCAATTGGTGTCTGCAATATGTGGCATTCTTAGACATTGCTAATTGTCAGTCTCCAGATGCATTTTAGAAAACAAGAAAATGTAATATTGTGCATAGTCAGTGCTAGCAGAAAAACAAAGAGATTGAGTTTTTTTCAGAATCAAAACCTTTCCTATTTTTAAAAAGTTATTCTATTCATGTATTTATGTTTCCATGTAGCAATTTGCATGATCAGAAATAAACATTTTTTTTTTCTGCTGTGTGGCAGTGTGGATGTGTTTTCACAATGCCATGCTAAGTAGCTGCACCACATGCCTAGCCGTACACCTCCCACCGTCTGTCATTTGACATTTCTCGGGCTTGATTGTTACTTGTTAGTTGCAATGAGACCACATAGAAATAAATTGCCATTTCCTTGATTGCTTAGCATGAGTCTGTAAGATGTATATGGTAAGCTGATAAGAAAATTGCTTCCAAAAAGAAGACCACATGGAAAGAAAAAGAAAATAATTGAAAACATTTTGAAAGTGTAAGCAGCTTTTTGTTTTTAAATGCATTTTTAAATACAAATCAGACCACATTTTTGTCTGTTTTAATTCTTGAAAGGTTAGAGAATCAGCCTGAATAGCTGTTTTAAATGTTGTTTTGTTTGCAATGCTTTGTTGTTTGTGTAGTCTGTAGAATAAGAATCAGTTACATTTTCCTATATTGAATGTGATGAGGAAGAGAGTTTTCAATAGATGAGATTGTTATGGAGAACCTGACCTAGCCTATAATTACCTTCGGTCACAACAGTGTGAAGTGTAGTACATGTGTTAAACTTCAAATTGATCTCTGTGTCACTGTAAAGCCCCTTGGATTCTATATCCAGGCTGTACACTGGGCCTAATCCTTTTTCCAAGGCAAGATTAAGTCTTCTTTCTTCACCCCTTCCATTATCATTCAATTTTCCAATGCCTCCTGAAGTTCTGGCATTGGGCAGTTGAATGACTAATAAATAATAATGCATTAACTTCTTCCTGCCAGCCGCACCCATATATGCGGCCTTTCAGCAGGTGGATCTTAATGCAGAGAGGCTGTATATATGCATACCCAAAGAAAAACAGAACTGTGCTGAGAGTGCACACCGTGCACGCTCCCAGCACAGTTACGAACGACTAGTGGAAAGCTACCAATTGCTGCTTGTGATTGGGAGCTTTCTGATCATGTGACAGCTGTAACAGAACCGACCCAGACTTCGCTTGAGTACTTCCGTTTCCTGTCCGAACACTGACCACAGACGCCACAGCCGACCATGCAAGACTAGACGACACCAGTCTTGAAGTAAAGCAGAAGATAGACTAGTTTATTTGAACACAGATACAAGATATATACACTCAAGGGACAGTCCCCCCATCCTACATAATGACACAGGGCGGGGCAATCTATCTTTAGTAACAAGAGACACACAGGTATTCCAGCTTCACACCAGCAGACAGTCCCATCAGGAGGGAGGGCTGCTGGAGACACCCCCCCCCCACTAAGCTAATACACATAAACACATACATCCCATAATAGTTTGCTCCCAAGCCAGACAAACAATAGAACAATAGGATGCAGCCACATAATATTAAACAATCAACAACCCCCACCCCAATATTAGGACAGATCACCCTGTACCCCTAACAGGCACAGGGTGATTTACACATAAGAGGGATATAGGGAGCTGAGACAGGGGTCTCCCCACCTCTCCAAAGTGAGCTGGATTCCATGGGCCCCCCACCCAAAATGACTCCTCAATCACCGTGTTCACATGATCACACACCACGCTGAGCTCCCAGCACAGCTAGAGAACTGACAACAATGTGTTTTCCTGCTTAGTGTGGGCAGTTTTTAATAGGAAAGTAGAGGGATTGGCAGGAACACTAGGGATTTCACACAAATGAAGCAATACAAAGAGAACAGGATACTTTTTTATACATGGTACAGCAGGCACGTATCAGGAATATGAAGTATTGGGTTTACATATTCTTTGAGTACTGCATAGGTAGTCCATGTTCCCTGCTTACATCTAAAGGTTTTTTTTTTAATTTATGACTGGATTGTACCTTCAAAAAGCCCTTATTCCTTTAAAGCTTTGCATCCTGCAATGTCTGTATCCAAAACTCAGAAATAGAGTTTTTTTGTGGAGCATATCAGCAAACAATTCTCCACTCATTTTCACTTAATAAAATGTAACAGAATGCACAGAAAAATGCTGGCATGTTAAATTTAAAGTTTAACATTATTTATACAAAATGACCTTGTTATCATATTGTATTTCTGAAAGGTATTGGCAAACTTGCCAATATTACAAAAATACTGCTGACATTTTGTAAATCAATTTGCTAAGGCTTTTTCCTAAAATACATTTTATGCAGCCTCAATCTACTTATGGTATTAGGTTATTTTCCAATGCAAAATTTAGAATAAATTATGGAAAATAACTTTTGCTTATAAAAGTCAAATACTGTGCTAGTCATTTATCACTGGCACCCTATTCTTTGCTTGTGTTGGAAAATATAATATTTTCTTAATTGTTTGGCTCTTATAACACCATAGGCATTGTAGGATATCAGTAGGCATTTAAAGTGGTTGTAAATGCCCAGGGTTTTTTTATTGTATATATATTCTATGCATGAAGGGAAAATAAACCTTCTGTGTGCAGCAACACCCCCCCCCCCCACCCAATACTTACTTGAGCCCCATTGCAATCAAGCTATGTGTATGAGAGCCGTGGCCCTCTGGGGACTCTCCCTCCTAATTGGCTCACAGTTGTGTGTGAATGGACATGCAGAGCAGTGGCTCAGGAGCAAGCCTGCTTGGGTGACCCCATAACAAGCTGCTTGCTCTAGAGGCACTCGGCAGGAGGGAGGGGCCGGGAGCACCAACGGCGGGCCTGAGAAGAGGAGGATTGTGGTTGCTCTGTGCAAAACTACTTCACAGAGCAGGTAAGTATGACATGTTTGTTATGTTTGAAAAAATCTATATATAACCTCAATATGCTCAAACCCTACAGAAAAAAATCACCAATTGTGAAACAACCGTGAAAACATATAATCTCCCACTTTTCACTTAAGTGGTCACGTGTGGTTTGAGCTTGCACAGTATATATTGCATATTGCTATTTTGATTTTTGTTTTTATAAGGGTAACGCACTATATATATTTTTCTTTTTTTGAGGTTCACATTGTCCGTTGGAGCCATTTGGAAGGTTCGCTCAACAGGATTTTTTCCATATTGGAATCATTATTGTGAATGACTTTAATTATGGACACAAGTGCTTAATTTTTTGTTCATCATTGGGAATGAATTTAATTTTGGACACGATTTCATAATTTTATTATATTTTTATTTTTTGGGAGATTATATGTTTTCACGGTTGTTTCACAATTGGTGATTTTTTTCTGTAGGGTTTGAGCATATTGAGGGTATATATAGATTATTACACTTTCAAGAGTGAAAGTTAGACTTTTATGCTATAGGGTGTTAGTTGTTCATTTGTATGTTTAGGTGGATACCGTATTTATATAGATGTTTGAAAAAATGCCTTTAATACCACTTTAAATTTAGTCAACTGTCTAGCGACATCTTTTCTTAAATGTTCTGTATATCTGAGCTTATATTTCCAAGCTTTTAGGCTACTTTCATATTGATCTGCCGCAAAAAAAGCAGAAATGCATAGGCATTTTTACTGCGCTTTTGCCGTGCTTTCTGAGCATTTTTAACCACTTCCCGACCGGCCGTTGTATATAAACGGCCGGACGGTGGCACTGCAGGGTCGGGTGGCCGTCTATAAACGGCCTCCCCGCACCCTGCTTGTGCGTGCTCCCTGGGAGCGCGCAGCACCGCGATCCGGTGAAAATCACAGTGAAACACCGATCGTCGGACGGGACCTCTGTACGAGGTCCCGATCATGTGATCACTGATTGGCCAATCAGTGATCACATGCAAAGTAGTAAGCAAGATATCACTTCTGACATCATTGCTTACTATGTGTGAAATCTGTGAATGATCACAGAGGTCACATAGTACAAGGCTATTCACAAAAGCCTTGTACCATGTGACAAGCTGTGACCAATCACAGCTCACTCAGTAGTTCTCAATGACTGCAAGAATGCACACAGAGAGAAAGAGAAATGATTGCTTTTACATCCTATATGGGTGTAAAAGCAATCAGTGTAAAAAAAAAAAAAAAAAATCTTCATCACCCCTCACCATGGTGACACTGTACTGCTAGGGTGACAGTATGTAAAAAAAAAAATAAAAAATAATATAAAAAAATAAAATAAAAATGTAAAAAATAATGTTTAAAAATTATAATTTTTGCTTATAAACTAATTCGGATTTTTTTTTTTTTTACTAAAAAGATAATGGAATAAATTTTGGCTAAGATTTATGATGAAATATTATTTATTTGCAAAATTTTATAAAAAAAACACTTTTTTTCAAAATTTTTGGACATTTCACTTACATAGCAAAAAAAAACAAATCCCAGTGGTGAATAAATACCACCAAAATAAAGCTTTATCTATCTCAAAAAAATGGTAAAAAATTCATTTGGGTACAGTGTTGCATGACCGCGCAATTGTCATTCAAAGTGTGATAGCGCTAAAAGCTGAAAATTGCCCTGGTCAGGAAGGGGGTAAAAGTGTCCGGTCTGGAAGTGGTTAAAGGACACGTGACTTAAAAACTGCACCAAAAATGCTTCTCAGAGGCTTTTTTGAGGCATTTTTCAAGCGTTTTCCATTGATTTCAATGGGAAGAGGTGGTTTTTGTGCTTTTTTGAACTCACCAAACATGCCCCAAAGATGCTGCAAGCAGGAGTTTTTACAGCGCACCACAAGCGGAATGCCTCAGTGTGAAAACATACATACTATAGATATACATTCACATACATAGAGAAGCGTTTTTCTTGAGCTTTTCAGGTGTTTTTTTTTTGTATGCAAAAACGCTTCAAAAATTCCTTAGTGTACAAGTAGCCTAATGTTCAAGCATTTTAGGAGAATGCCATGATCTGTTCTTATTTTGTGGAAATAATAGTTATTAGACTGAAAAAATGTAATCCCCCTGATATCCTATTTCCTCCAAAACAAGTGACTCAATGTGTTGGTTGATACGGAATGAACTTCATCTTATGGCTGTCTGTGAGTTCCTTTAAATGACATAAGCGGCAGCAGTATGATTGCCTTAATGTATATGTAAAGTGAAAACTTTTTTAATACCTGCCCTTTTCTGGCCTGCCCAGCTCCATGCTCAGATAAGGGTTTGTTGTGCATTTTTGGGGGGACCTTAAGCCATTTTGTTGGTAGTTTTTGTAGTGTGGGGTGCCCTTTAAAATTCATACCATACTTGAAAGGCCTGGACACAAACATGAGGGGCACACCTGTGCCAATTTTTTTTAACTATTACTGGCTCCTTTGCGTACATGGCTGGAGATTCCTGGCCTTGTAAGTAAATGAGGCTAGTGAATCACTGGTTGATAAGGACTTGAAGATGCCTGCACGTGCCAGTGTCTTTAATGAGTATTGATAGTTCGAAACTATCATGTATAATTGTGGTAGTAATATCACAATTATACAGCGTGTGAAAATTGAATTCCTGGAATGCCTGCGGTATAGCATTATGGTTGTGAGTCACACTTGAGCGTATTCTGACATGTTCAAACTTGCACTGGACCGGGTCATAGACCAGTTGAATAAGTCGTTACAGATTAAAGAAGCAATACCATGTACTGTTGGCAAAAAATGAGTGACTGGAATCTGGAGCAGCAGATTAACATCACATTTTGGACATAAATTGGCAAAAGTGTGAGTGGAACTTTAGCTGTGTTACAACAAGCTTATGGTGAACATTCCATGAAGAAATCAAGTGTTTTTGAGTGTCACAGGCGATTTAAGGAAGGGCAGGAAGATGTCCATGATGACGCAAGAAGCAGCCAGAAAAAAAAAGTTTCTGTTGGATGCAAATGTGAAAAGAGTGGGACCCCTCATACACTCAAATTGAAGATTTAGTGTTCAAAGGACGGCAGAAGAATTGAACATGAACATGGAAACAGCACAGCAGATTCTAACAGAGAATTTGGGAATGAGAAAGATTTCCACAAAGATGGTGCCTCGAACCTTGACAGAAGGTCAGAAAGAACATTGTCTTCAAATGTCATCTGATCTTTTGAAGAATTCAGAGGTTTTTCATATTTTCTTTTGCAGTCCATTCAAGGAATTAAAGTGTTGTACCTCATACATGATGTTCAGCTTCTGCCAACAGGGTAAATGTTAGGGCATTTGGACAAACGCCTGAACATTTACATATTCAGCCGGAGCTGAACATTACATATAATTGCTATATTATTTGTGCTGAGATCAAACCTTAAGCTATTTCTAATGTAGATTAAGCTATCCAGGATAATTAAGTTACAGGGTTTGGAACAAAAAATATAATAGGGTCTAGGGTGTGGTGGTAGGTCACAGACCATAGGATCACGAGTAGCTGACCAGGGGTCTCTGGTAAATCTCAGAGTGTCCACCAAAAAAGAAAAGAGAGGGAGGTGAGAGAGCCCTTATAGTTTAGCAGATTAATTGAGAAACAAGGATAAAATGTTTCCAAAATAAAAGAATAAAGGTAAAAATGTACTTACAAATTTTGAGGCTGGGGTCACCCAGCAAGGGGGAAAACACCACGTGGCCTTCCTAATGCGCAGGTGGAGAAAATCTTTTTCTATGCAGGGTCAGTGTGGTTGCTCTTTATGCCTTGGACATTCCCATCCTGGGTTCTCTGTGAGGTTCTCATATGGGAGAACAAATTGGTAAGAGGAGACAACTTCAAAAAAGCCTGTCGGTAGTTAATTTGGCAGTCACCAAAGTTGTTATTCAAAGGATAGGCTCAGGTTGTCTTCTTTATTTCACCAAATAAAATGCATTTTGATAAATTTGATATAATGTTATGACCTTGAACTGAGGAAGTGGCAGTTTAAAGCCACAAAACATGTTTTATTCAGTGACATAAAGTAATTAGATGTATTATTGAAGCAAACAAATTGTGCTTATCCTTTGAATAACCACTTTGGGCACCTCTACCAATCGAACTACTGAAAGGCTTTTTATATGCTGGCTCCTCTTCCCAATATAATAATGCCAGGAGTGTTTATTCATATAGATTATTTATTTCCAAAAGAACAGAAAATGATGCTCTGACTTCGTAAAAAACATTAGCTGGAGTTACACTTTAAGTAAGCAACAAAATAGAGAAATAAATAGATAAAGCCCACCTAAAACTGCATGGCCATCTGAGACTGTCATGTGTACAGAGTGACAATGCTGCTTAGCTTCATAGCAGAACTATCAGTGTTGTCAACTTTTACTGAGCTCAGACAAAGAAAAAGTCAATATGTTAATGTCACTGTAACCCTGCATCATATGCCATTTTTTTTACCCATAGTTTCACTTTAAATGTGAAAGCAGAAAAAATTATGTAGTCAGTGTTGTTTTTAGCATCTGTGATACCAGCATTGTGAGTGTCCGGGTCCCAGATGAAGGAAATGCTTCAGCCTCATAATTTATGAGTTGGCAGCCATGGTACCTTGGAACTTTTTTGATAGCACGTAACTCCCACTGAGTTCTCCTCAGTTAAGTGACTAGTATTATGCCTGTAAAATGAAAGCTGTGTGTGCTTAATGCTCTGGAAATATTGATAAGTCGCGCAAATTCTGATTCTTTCAGAATCAGCAAACGAGTAACTTTTTTCTTTTTGATTTCTGATCTGATGCAGTAGCTTCTCACTGTATCCATGCGAAGAATTTTAAATGCTTTATCAGCAGTTTTATTTTCCACATTTATAAGTAGGGTAACTTCCTGCAGGTTTGAAAACTTTTCAGTAATGTGACTCACCTAATGATTGACAGTGCTATAGAATGTTACCTCTGCTTAAAATACTGCAGTGCTGAGATGATTTCTTCCACAGAATATAGATTTGCAAGATTCTGACTTTTTCCTGTAAGATGGGACTCAGTCCCTGGGAGAGATCATTATTTTATGCCACCACCAAAAAACTGACTTACACATAAATATTATATGTAATCACATGTCCTCTGGTTTAAATTATAAAATTTACATAAATGCACGAATGATATTCAGGAAATATTTGGTGTATTGTGATTGCAGGGCATTTGATGACATCAAGATGACATCAAGCTGCCATTGTGTTGTTATCATCTGCCTAAATAAGGAACTCAAGAATTATTTAAAATAGCACAAGTTAAATAAGTTTCTAGGTCAGGATGGCTGCTGGCTACTGCAGAATTTATAGATACTGAATCCTACACAGAGCAGTATACTTCTGATGCTGCAGAGATGAAGAGCGCAATTTGTGCTCCCTTTCCTCTCCTCCCTTCAATTCACAAAAATCTTGTATTTTTTTCACACAATGCAAGGCTTTCTGTGAATAGACATGGGAAGGAGGGGGAGATGAACAATATGATCTCCCCTCATTCATTAACAGAACAATTTGTAATCTGTAAAAGGAAAACAAGACTTTTTATGACTTAACAAAATAGGGGAGGAAAGGGAGGGTGAACAATGGTAGCCCTTCATTGTCACAAGCCACAGCTCTTCCTTCCTGAATTGTCAGAAGTCTTGCACTGTCTGCAGGATCTGACATTAGGGCAACTATGATTTGTACAGCCTTCTGAACCTAGGATGATCTTAAAGTGGCAGTAAACAATGTTTAGACACTTGTACCTACAGGTAAGCTTCTAATAAAGAAATATACAGTCAGGTCCATAAATATTGGGACATCGACACAATTCTAACATTTTTGGCTCTATACACCACCACAATGGATTTAACATGAAACAAACAAGATGTGCTTTAACTGCAGACTGTCAGCTTTAATTTGAGGGTATTTACATCCAAATCAGGTGAACAGTGTAGGAATTACAACAGTTTGCATATGTGCCTCCCACTTGTTAAGGGGCCAAAACTAATGGGACAATTGGCTTCTCAGCCCTTCCATGGCCAGGTGTGTGTTATTCCCTCATTATCCCAATTACAATGAGCAGATAAAAGGTCCAGAGTTCATTTCAAGTGTGCTATTTGCATTTGGAATCTGTTGCTGTCAACTCTCAAGATGAGATCCAAAGAGCTGTCACTATCAGTGAAGCAAGCCATCATTAGGCTGAAAAAACAAAACAAACCCATCAGAGAGATAGCAAAAACATTAGGCATGGCCAAAACAACTGTTTGGAACATTCTTAAAAAGAAGGAACGCACCGGAGAGCTCAGCAACACCAAAAGACGCGGAAGACCACGGAAAACAACTGTGGTGGATGACGGAAGAATTCTTTCCCTGGTGAAGAAAACACCCTTCACAACAGTTGGCCAGATCAAGAACACTCTCCAGGAGGTAGGTGTATGTGTGTCAAAGTCAACAATCAAGAGAAGACTTCACCAGAGTGAATACAGAGGGTTCACCACAAGATGTAAACCATTGGTGAGCCTCAAAAACAGGAAGGCCAGATTAGAGTTTGCCAAACGACATCTAAAAAAGCCTTCACAGTTCTGGAACAACATCCTATGGACAGATGAGACCAAGATCAACTTGTACCAGAGTGATGGGAAGAGAAGAGTATGGAGAAGGAAAGGAACTGCTCATGATCCTAAGCATACCACCTCATCAGTGAAGCATGGTGGTGGTAGTGTCATGGCGTGGGCATGTATGGCTGCCAATGGAACTGCTTCTCTTGTATTTATTGATGATGTGACAGCTGACAAAAGCAGCAGGATGAATTGTGAAGTGTTTCGGGCAATATTATCTGCTCATATTCAGCCAAATGCTTCACAACTCATTGGACGCCACTTCACAGTGCAGAAGGACAATGACCCAAAGCATACTGCAAAAGCAACCAAAAGAGTTTTTTAAGGGAAAGAAGTGGAATGTTATGCAATGGCCAAGTCAATCACCTGACCTGAATCCAATTGAGCATGTATTTCACTTGCTGAAGACAAAACTGAAGGGAAAATGCCCCAAGAACAAGCAGGAACTGAAGACTGTTGCAGTAGCGGCCTGGCAGAGCATCACCAGGGATGAAACCCAGCGTCTGCTGATGTCTATGTGTTCCAGACTTCAGGCTGTAATTGACTGCAAAGGATTTGCAACCAAGTATTAAAAAGTGAAAGTTTGATTTATGATTATTATTCTGTCCCATTACTTTTGGTCCCTTAACAAGTGGGAGGCACATATGCAAACTGTTGTAATTCCTACACCGTTCACCTGATTTGGATGTAAATGCCCTCAAATTAAAGCTGTCAGTCTGCAGTTAAAGCACATCTTGTTTGTTTCATTTCAAATCCATTGTGGTGGTTTATAGAGCCAAAAATGTTAGAATTGTGTCGATGTCCCAATATTTATGGACCTGACTGTATATTCACTATTTATGAGATCACCAGTGAATGCGCTCTGAAGGAATGTCATACTTATGCTGTTCCTTCAGAGCTTTGTGTGGCAGCCGTGTCTCCTACGCACTTACAGTGGTGGGAGACACGGAGTGGCGTCATCGCAGCTTGAACATTTAAATGGCCAGAGCCCACAAACCTGGAAGGAAGACTGGGTGAAGATGGAAGCTCTCAGCAGTGACAGTGCACCGTTGGCTTTGTTTTAAGGTAAGTCATTCATAATGTGCTAGTATGTGACACATACCAGCACATTATGCCCTTACCTTGCAGGGGATTTTTTTTTTAGTAATGCAAGCATTTACTACCGCTTGATTAGAACTATTTATTTAACTTGTGGCATTTAAATAAAATAGATTAATGAAAATTAATAAGTAGATATAGAGATCTAGGCAGCTAAAGCTATATTAAATCTCTGCTGTTCCTGAGAAAAAAAATTATGCAACCTCTCACATCTCCTAAGCCTCCATATTGTTGTATCATGTGACCAGCAGCCTAATTAACCAATATGTAGGCACAAAAGGTGCAAAAATGGGGTGGGAGGGGCATTTCAGGAATTGTTAAGATTTGCATATAAATTCAGTTGCTTTTATTTGCTAATCATTTTAATATGAGGTTTTTGCTGACGGTAACCTAAAAAATATTTATCATTTGCTCAGTTTGTCACAGGTTTTACTTTACAAAGTAATTTGAAATTGGTTCTGAGCATGTTTGTTGCCTTTCTTCCACAGTCCTGTGATCAGCGTAACATGGTTTTTGGAACCAGGGCAAACACTAGGTAATATAGTTTCCTCCTGTTCAAACATTGCTAGTGGAGGATGTTCTATGGGCACTGAAAGTCAGTTTGCTTCCTTTCCAGTGAGCCTGGATTGGTTTTTGGTCCTAGACATCCATTCTAAGTATGCATTTGTGCTAAGGAGTGCATCCTGTAAACCTTTGGTGAAAACTGTCAAAATTTACTAATATTTTATGTATGGCCAGAAATTAAACTATGTAGTCCTGTTTCTGAGAATGACAGGGGTCTTTGCTCAGTTTTTGAAAACTTTGCCATATTGCTTCGGAACCATACACCTATTCAAGTACTTTAGCCAGGCATTCCAATCACTTACAGTAAAACCTTAATCAGATATAAAAAAACAAGAAAAAAAATTGAATTCAGTTATGCATACATGGAAAATCCTTAAAATATACTTTAAATTACTGCTTCTTTAGTCTGCTTACAGATACTGGAACTTAACCCCCCCCCCCCTGTTTTTTTACCTATCTTTCCTTACCTGTAATGAAGGTTTCTAATCAGAAAACATACTCACCTGCACAATGAATGCAGCATTGCACTGCTGTGGTCTGCTGCTATGCCCCCACTGCCCAGGCCCCATCTTTCTTTCCTAAATCAATAGAAGCCAGCTGTTTCATCCTAGTTTCTGCAGCAAGTCCCATTGATGCTCTGCCAGATCCACCCTCTGGCCCCTTTATGTCCCATCTCCCACAGTTTTCCAGGTATATGTGACACGTATACCCCAGGAGTCTGCACTTGCAAGAACACATCATTTTTGCTTAGGCAAAAAAAGGGAAGCAGGGTGTAGGGCTAGAGTAACATTTTTTAAAAAAGAAAATGAGAATTTCCAATTATCTAATTTTTGTACCTTTCAACCTAATCTGAATAGATTGTTCATTCAAAGCAAAAAATTATAACCAATATTAGATAACATTTTGTTGATTGTGGAAACATTACTCTTTTCCTTTTAAAGAGTTGTAAGAGAGTGATGAGGATTGGTATAGCTGGCACTTGTCTTCCCAAATCATAAACTTTATTGAGCGAGTAAAATGTACACCTACTTGTTCACAGCTACAGTATATGAGGGTGCTGAAAAAATGTACAGGCAGAGGAGAAACTTCCTACAAGCAGGCTGGAGCAGTTTAGATTTCTGTTCCGTAGAACACATAGTGGCTGGCTGATATATCACATCCTGTGTGTAATATGGCCCCACTGCCTGTACCTTCCATATTTCAGAAACAATAAACCCTATCATCTAATTATGCATCACTAGGTATAAAAAGAACATATCCTTACATCCTGCTAATTAAATTACATCTAATAACTATTTGAATTTGTTACAGTCCACTGCAGTGCCAACGCTAGGCTTAATTTACAAGTCTAATAAACTTGAAGAATCACCTGAAGTGGCTTGGAGTAAGAGCAGTATTTTTCGGTCACCTGCAGGGATCAAAGCCTTTAAACTCCCAGCTTCTCAAGGGAAGTGTTCGATGTACATTTAAAATGAATCATCTTCTCTACTGGAAGGGAGTGAAAGTAACTTTACTTTACCTCGGCGACTGCACACTCTTTTGTTTCAGTATTAACTGCCACTACATGGTGGTTTGTTGCACGGCTGTTTATTCCTACCATTGTAACATCTCTTCTCTGTTCTTTTTCATTCCATCTGCCTGAATGACTATGATTACAGCCCACCTCTGACTGTTCTATACAGTTTCATCAATAGCAATCTACCTAGACCTGACATCTTTGATTGGTAGGCCTTGCAGCATTTTTGGATGCATTTATCCATGGCTTTGTGTGTTCTGAATAGCGTGCTGAGGTGAATTGCATCTTGACATTTTAAAGTGAAATGGGCTTGTTTTTTTCCCAAATACCTGCAGTTGTTTAGCAGAACCCTGCACTGGAAATATTTAGTTTGTGCCATTATATATAGGCAGCAGCTTCATTCCAAAGGTACAATGGTAGTGAGAATACAAAGGCTTCAACATACAAAGATGAGGTGTATGAAATCTCTTAAATATGAAGAGGGCACTTCAATGTCAGTAACAGCTTTTAAGAAATAATAATCACAAAAAAAGTAATGTAAAAATTGAATGGAGGTTGTCCAGGCTACTACCCATGCTTATAATGTGTCCCCTTTGCTTGAAGTGTACAGAGTGCATTATGTAGACCTGGAACAGAAAAGCTTTATAATAGCTGTTTTAGTATTTTGTACAAGCTGGTATTTTTGTGAAGCCTAATTAGTGATGGAAAGAAGAATACATCTGAGGTTATGTTAGGTACGAAGTGAAAAAAACTCATGAGTAATGCTGGCCAGTCCTGATACTTAGCATAAGCACTAAAGTAAATGTTTAGTGAAAGGACCAGCAGAACTTAAAAAGATAACATTTTCTTCTTACACCTGACTCAGTGGCTTAACATGGGCAGGACTATAAGACCAGTTGCCCTGGGAATACAATTCTTAGGGGCACAAAATTAGAAAGGATTTGGGGTGATAAGAGATGGAAGATTGGTCTGTGCATGTCAGTCCGTTCTGGTCCTGTTAGTGGCACACTCCCTCTAATCTCTATTCATCTAGGGCTGTGTGGGCTCATCTGGCTAAGAGGTTCGAGGTCTGAGTGAACGGAGTTGGGAGTGAACGGCACACTCCTTCTCAGTGTCCGTAAGTGCACTTATTAGTGTAGTTGAGGATAGCTCTGATCTCTCTTTTCCTTCATCCCTCCTCCCTTCCTCCCTGGGACCACCATCAACCAGCATGTCATGCACTGGAACTCCTCCAACTACCAGTGAACCTGGGAGGGTTATATAGAGTTGGGGTGCACAATAAGAGGATGAGGTTATAGAGTGGAGGGTGCATGCTCTGGAGTGCCTTTCAAAATTAGAAGAAAAAATGTTTGCATTAATGACCCTACTATCTTTGGGACTGTACTGACTGTATGTATAGAAGGTGTACAATTGGCGGAGTGCATGCTCTGTGCATTCCAGGGACAGTGGTGTAGATAGTGTAGTGGTAGTCTGTGGATTGTAGTCTGTGGGTAACATGTTATATTACTGTTGAAAGTTTAAAGCAGTTAAATGCTTACCTGTAGTTCTACTTGAAAAAAAAAACTATGATTAGAGAAATAGGTAAGCTCCCATTGCTGACCTTTTCTTTAAAATGTTTATTTCTGGCTGTCATGCTGATCCAGTGGCTTTAATACTCCTTTAGCCATGGAACTGGAAAAAGTTTGGGGATCAGGAGTTCTCACTTTATTTGCTTTATTCATGTTCTTGGCCAATTACTCAAGTGAGTCAACATCGATGTTCAGGGAACATAAGCCCTGTTGTTTGAAACACTGGTGCGGGGTTTCAGACTGATGGATACCTTGACTGCTGTGTTCTGTGTTAAACAGCGGTACTACTCTAGCGTGTGGCACATGGTTTAACCTTTGCTGCATCAAATAGGACTGGTAAATGTAAAAAAGAAGCCTTCAATTATGACTGTTTATGCAACCTGGCTGCATTACAGTAATAAATGGTGAAGCTTCATTTGGACTTTAAGTGGCTGAGCAGTCTTTCTAGTATCTGAACTTTCCTGCCTGTAATAGCTAATATACAAATCTTTATATACAGTATTTCAATAACTGAAATATGGGAGAGCAAACACATATTCACAGAATAAACATTATACTCTTCCTATTAAATTATATTGTCATGGACACAGATTCTTTCCAAAATCAGAGCCTCTCAAAGACTACAAAATAGTTGCCGTTACTTTGAGTAATGGGTAAGGTTGGTATACTCAGTGAAACCCTTCTCTTATCATTGCAGTCCTGCTGTTTATATCCAGCACCATAACGTTCATTCAGGGCCCCTAGATACTGTTACTGTGCTGTATTTATCAAAGTGCATCATGGAAGAACTGTCCCAGAAAATAATTGCCCTCAGCAACCACTTGGTTTCAAACATCTATTTTCCACCATCACTTTCCTGTGTAGGCGTAAATCAGATTTGTTGTTATGATGGTGAATCAGTCTGTTTGTCACTTTAATGACTAAGGCCCACTGCTCTATCTGTTTCTGTTTTGGTAGTTTCGTCCATCATAAGTTTTAGGTAAAGGTTTATAACTGTAAAGGTGTTACGTTCTTATCAACATTATTTCTTCATGTGCATGTCTACCATAATTACAAATAGAAACACATTTTTATTAAGGACATTCTATTAGTCGCATGCTCTTCTCTAATTGCTTTAGGCTGACTTAATGACACAGGCAGAAAGTAGGCTCCTCATCCTTCTGCTTTGCGGGATAATAGTGTGCTAATTAAAGCTACAGTAGAGTACACAATGACCAGACACTTATCTGTGGTTGTTGCCAATATGGGGATTCCTTCTCTGTTAGCAGTTTCATTGAACAAATTAATCTTTATTATAGTGAAAGTCAGAGAAATGCTTCTACCAATTAACCCAGTGCTGGGGAGGATGGCATTTAACTCTGTATTTTAGCAGTGTTCGTATAAAACCATTATAGCGCATGTTCTTCCTGTTGCAATTTGACAGTTGTGATACATTAGTGTATGCGCTGTATTAATTAATATATGAGTGGATCTGCTGAAGCACCTTCTGTTGCTGCATACCAGGGCTATACATTTGCCGCTAGAAGGTTGTAGGGTAGACCAACAGACAAAATTGTAGTAGGACAGCTTGTGTGTCATTAATTGTTAGTTATATTAATATATGAGATGTATCGTACATTGCATACAAAATATACTGTACATTGTAAAAAAAGCTTTTTCCATAAATACCTAACAGAAATACTTATAGTCTTTCATGCTGTAGCATCAGTATCTGTAATATTTCTCACTGTGTTAAGATGACAAGGAAGATACAGTATGTCCAAACAGGCTGCAATATTCACGTACCAAAGACTTCACATTCTCAGAAAAGGATATGTATACACTTGCAGGTGGATGAGTGTTGTAAAATATATTTTTGGGGCCTGTTTACACCATACTGCACACAAAAACACACCAAAACACATCAAAATGCATACCTGTCAATGTGCATTCAATATCCCCTCCCTCTTAGATTGTAAACTCCAAGGAGCAGGGCCTTCCTAACCCTCTTGTATTGAACTGTATTGTTGCTGTATTGTCTCCCTTTATATTGTAAAGCGCTGAGCAAACTGTTGGCAATATATAAATCCTGTATAATAATAACATGGTTTTTTTTATGCGTGTTGCATCGCATGCATTTTAATGTCATCCATTGTAAAGCAACAGGGCCCTGGAAGAGTCAACATACTAACAGGAGTTTATTTTTATTTTCTGTACTTTCAGCTGGGTTGCTTTGCTTTTACATATGTCCTTGTTGCACACAATGACCTGCACTGATCTAGTGTGTAAAAGCACAGCTCACTGCGCATGGTGTGAACGGGCCCTAATTTAGTATAACATGCAAATAAGGCATAAAAAGGCTCATATAATAAGGCGTATTTATTAACCTGATTATGTGACATGAATAACTGCACTCTATAATATTATTATACAGGATTTATATAGCGCCAACAGTTTGCGCAGCGCTTTACAATATAAGGGAGACAGTAAAATAACATTTCAGTACAGAAGGAATAGGAGGGCCCTGCTCATGGAGCTTACTCTATGCATATACATTGTCTTTTGCACTACCTTGTTAAATTTTTAACAACAGATATTTATAACCCAGTTTGCTGTAGGGCCCAATGGCAAGAAACAAAGCATCTACTATAGAATAATACTCCACACCTATTAATATATCTTGTGTACTACTTACAACAAATGTGCATTAAAGTGAATTAAGCATTTTGTTATGGTAACACCTCCTGAGGACGTCATTATGACGAAACGTACTTTGAGGTGGAGCTACAGGAAGGGACACCATTCCGCCAGAGATGTGGCGAGAGAAATCCATGTGAATCGAGGAAGCGAGCATTGAGTATAGTGAAGACGGTACATAACAATACAAAACGCTGTAACCTGAGTGCAGGGTGGAATGCATTATTAATTGTGAGCATAAAAAAGTATGACTTAGATTCTTATAAGGTTCAACAAAATTGTAGTGCCTCACCTTAAACAACATTTTTTATCTGATACGTAGTTTGAAGGCCATGTAATAAAGAAGTAAAGGGTAACAAACTGTATGGCGTCTTGGTCTTCTTAGTGTTGGAACCATCAAGATTTTGATTGTCTGTGCTCTGTATTTGTATGCATAGTAGTGGCACACTGGCATACATACATACAGTATGTGTGCAATTGGTGGATACTTCATACTTAACCAATAGCCAGTCTGTTGTCAGTATAGAGTACTCTTTTATATGCTGACTCCATTTGCTGACCTTGCCTGTCTTCTGAACCCTTCAGCCTTGCTGCCTGTTGATCATTCTTAACTTTGACATTAGATTCTGATTTAGTTTAGCACAAATCAATAACTTGAGGATGATTTTTAAGCAGCATGCACATCCACTATTTAGTGCTTATTTCTGTATCGGAGGAGACACATTGCCACCTAATCCTGCACACTAGGCAGAGAATGCAAGGGAAAGTGCCAATATTGTTGATCCACATTATTGCTCTTCAATTTTATATGTAGATCGGTTGCAATCACTTGCACTTCATGCAATAAATGCTGTCAGATTGCTTTATGTTTTTCCATGAGATCATTTGTATCATATAACAGTTTGACTTTGTGTATGGTGCAATAGGTGCCCTATCAATTTCTGCAAAATGTGGATACATTTTTTTGCTTTTTGAAAATAATTCTCTCTCTCTTGTGCCGACCATGTATTTTCTGGGGTATCTTTCTCTTGTTTACATGGCAACTTTTTCTGCCTCTATCAACTGAAACATTGTCTCGTTAAATTGTTCCAGCTTATTTAATTTGCTTGTCAATTAGATAATCACACTAGCTTTAGGGATAAAATATGTCTCTCACAGGGAAAGTGCTAGGAATGTACCGAGACAATCAGGGAATGAGATGTCATAAATTAATGAGCTTTCACATAGGGGAAGAGAGGCCTATGCTTTAGGGCCATCGAGGTAGCTGTAAATTTGTCACTGACATAAAAACTGCCACACTCTGAATTGTTGGGAAATTAAATGTGTTACAGCTGACAATACTGTGCTATTAAATCAGAATTAAACAGTCTAATGATCCATCCATCACCACCACACTCACCTCATCCATAGCAGGCATTTAGTGCCATATATTTGCCACAATTGTTTTGTCGAAGTCCAGGAAGTGAAACTAATTGCTGGCCCAGATAACAAGTTTACACTTAATTAATCATAGAAGCTTTGTAATTCACTTATTGCATTTTTTTTTAGTATAGCCAGGTGACTGTTTTTCTCTCCTTCGTATTCACTGATAGATTCAAATACTATAT
The DNA here is from genome assembly GCF_062004578.1 of Staurois parvus. Lineage (NCBI taxonomy): Eukaryota > Metazoa > Chordata > Amphibia > Anura > Ranidae > Staurois > Staurois parvus. Next base: position 1,736,982 of record NW_028317893.1, read on the forward strand.
TTACAAACCCTAAAATAAAAAAATTGTCAAATAGTAGCTTACCCTAATTTTCTCTGAGCAGTCATATTATTTTTAATATTAGGCTGTATTTTCTTCTGTTAACAGTGATTCTCCCAGTATCATCCTTACCCATAATTCTATGGGGATAATACTTATTTATGGTCTATTCATACTGCTGTATTGTGGCACATTTAATGCACATGTGTAAACATGTGTTATGTTGCATAGTAACTTGCACCACAATGGACCAGGAATCCATCTTACTACATTTTTGTAGAACAGAGCATTGCAACACAGGTGCATTGGGGTGTCATTCACAATGAATAGCACCACAGCACCCCAACACACTTTTGGTCAGACTGACTATTTAAAGTCCAAGACATTTACTATTAACCTCTATTTCCATAGCCTTACCAGTACTTTCCTTTATAGCATTTGTGCAGTGTGTCTAAACATGCCAATAGGCACCAGAGTTTGATAACCCTGCCGGATGCACTCCATCATATAAAATACCTGCCCCAATAACCCACTCAAACCTACAGGTCTGCATGAGAAGGCTTGTGATGAGGGGTATGTCCTTTACTAATCTATACCAGCATAGAGCACTTAGATTTTTGGCAACATGGAAACACTAAATTCTATGTTTACATGACTTGTACTTGACAAGTAAATGTTAGGCGGTTAGACTATATTATGTTCATAATGACATCTATTGTGATTGCTATTCAACCTCTACAACGATGAAATTAAATGTCTTCTCTACATTGCTTCCTGTAGGAGTAACTACAATGGGCAGAAAAAATAGCAAGCTCAATGAGTAAACTGTCACAATCATAGGCACACTCTATGAGATGGGATTCCTACTTTCCAGCAATTTTGGTCAGGTGTACCAAACTGTACCTTACTAGGAGAAGACAACTAACCTACTGAATGCTCTTGATAACAGAAAAGAGCTATAATAGGCATGTGGTTATACAGTGTGATTATGGCTTTCCATGATGTGTTTGTCCTATGTAAATCATGTATAACAAGAGTTACACTGCCATTGCTGAAGGAGATCCTGCCTGCACATACATCTCTCTCATTTAATACTTTGGCAAGGTTAATAGCATTTATAGATTTTCCTGTGTTTTGGGATGCTGTTGAGAGTAAGGACGTGCTGGCCTGATGTGTTGTAAAATGAGCCAGTTTATCTTTAGTGTAGCTTGCATTCACCGCAGAGAGCTTCTTTCCTCTGGGGTCCAGAAGTAACATAACTGAAGCAGATTGAAGTTGGCATTGACTAATGAAGTCTTCTGCAGGAGTCACGTAAGTCAGTGGGTTGCCACACAGCTTGTGCTATGGAGAGTGAGCAACAGACAAAACTAACTTATTCCTTATGAACCTATTTATTAACCCCCTTCTGCCACAGTGACCTCTGTTTTTAAGACAGATCATACACAAAATACTTAGGAGGACAATAATGAAGAAGTTGCAGAGTGCTGCTTATCCTGGACTTTGAGGTCTAAGTGCAGTTTACTGAATAAAGTTGAAAACAGAGTTGTAAATAAGATATAGCCAACTATGATGCATAGCAAGCTCAGTGATCAAAAACTAGTGCTATTGGATATTCATGCTTTTCACCCTTGTAAGTAGCAGTACATGTTTATTAACCTTCCTAGCGGTAATTCCAAGTGTGACTCAGGGTTAATTTACAGTACCAGAAGCAGTAACCCCGAGCCACACTCGGGATTGCACTGTAGTCCTTGTCCTGCAATCCCCAAACATTACCTTGTCCTGTGATCTCCTGATGTCCTCCCGCTGTGTCCTCCGGCCGATGCCAGCATCCATCTTCCGGGTTCCCTTCCCTGCGAGCATCGGGACGCAGGGTGGCAGAACTGGCGGGAGTTTCAAAAAGTAAAAACATGACATACACACATTACATTTTAATCTGTTAGGATTACATTACTGTATCAAACCATTTCACCTCAGTTTTGTCTCTAGTGCTTTGTCCTGTGCCCTGCCTGCACTGTTACCATTCTTTCTGCCTGGAAACTTGAGAACGTCCATGGCATCCAAAAAGCATCCATTTAGGTCAAAAGCAGTTTTAGACCAGCTAGGAAGCAGCAATAGTGAATTAGAATCACCTGCGGAATTGAGCGATAGTGATTCGTGGGGAAATTCATCATCACACACTGAAAGTGACGACAGCAACGATTCTGCGACTGAGCTCAGAGATGTGCGAAGTTGGTGCTCTATTTCAAATTTCAGTGTTTTTGGTTTGATTACATTATTGAATTAAGTTTATTATTATTATTTTTTGTAATTATTTATTATATTATAATTTATGGTTTCATGTTTCAAATTTTATCATACCCGGGATGTTTACTAGACTCTTGTTTAGACAGATTTAAGTGAGTTATTCTTAAGAATTACAGGCCTACAATATAAAACAACAAGTTTCCATGCAAAACAATGTACCACTTTGACATTCAAAAATTTTGACATAATTAGATCACCAGGGAGGTTAATGGGCAACAAGGACAAAAAGAAGAAATGGTGGGATTATTTCACCTGTGATTCTGTGGAAAAATACCACTTTGTTTTTATATATCAGCATAAATCCACCTTTCCTATAATGGAGAGCTTTGAATGTTGCAGGTCTGTAGTTCAAGGATGTCCCTACAGTATAACTCTAATAGACCTGTGGGTTATCAGTTCTATAAACACAGGATTGATTGACTGCACGTGGTTTCATCCAGACAACGGTAAAATGAATGTACACATATAAGTGATTCAAGCAATGGCACTATACACCAATGACTTTTCTTGTATTGATCTTTTAATAGTTTCTAGTTCTTTTCCTCTCAAGTTTTCTAGTGGTTCTTTGGACACAACTGGCATCACCTTGGGTGACATCAAGGGTCTGACTGTTGATACCTTGCACAAGGTCATGGCGATCTCTGATGGTCCACAGTGCTATTTAGGGTATGCATGCAAATAATCACACCAGGTGGACTGAGTAGCATCTAAGTTGTCAGGTCAAGAACAGCTGACCTCACTTGCTTACGGTATAGGTGGTGGGAACCCTGAGCAAGACTATATCACTAGGCAAGTAAGAGGGGGGCAAACCTGGCAAGTGGTCTCAAATATCAGGGTATGGGACACTGTTTTCCAGGGTGAAAAACACTATGGGGTTTATTTAATAAAGCTGGAGAGTGCAAAATCAAGCTCAATTCTGCAAAGAAACCAATCCGTTTCCAGGTTTTATTGCCAAAACTTAATTGAACAACCTGAGGTTAGAAGCTGATTGATTTCTATGTAGAAGTGAGCCTGATTTTGTACTCTCCAGCTTTAGTAAATAAACCCCTATCAGTGATTGACAACTTCCAGTGTGATGGCTCAATACCAATTCAGGAACCAGAATCAGCCTTTCATGTTGTTGCTGTCAAAATCCAAGAAATGAACTAAGAATATATTGACCTCCTGGTACAGTTGTCATCTTCCATGTACTTTTCTGTGTGGTATGTATGTTCAAAGAGATCCTGACATATATCACATCATTTTGTGAGATATAGGGTGTGTTCACACCATTGTTCCCCTTGAGCTGTGTTTTTTTTTTTTTTCTGCACACTACTGCACATGCATGGTGTGAACAGGACACATTGATTTCTATGTGTCCGTTTCACGCAATGCATGTATGGTAGTGTGCAGAAAAATGCAGCTTAATGGACATGGTGTGAACAAGCCCTTAGTGGATTGTATTGTTTTAGAATACATGTATCAGCAGTAGGCTTTATGCCTTTAGGCCTTTAAATAATTTTAGCATGGTACACTAACATTTATAATTAAATGTCTGATTATAGTCATTGTATGAGAAGAACAAAAAGGAGGATGAACTCTCAATTCTCTCTGTTCCTGCCATTTCTGGCATCTAATCATGTTTAAGGCCATATCCATCTAGACGTGTGTAGACAAAAGACTGCCTTAATATAGGGTCATGCTTTTCATTAATCTTAGAAAAGGAAAATCACATTTAAATTACATCCTTTTGGATGTTCCTTATCTTTGTCTTTAGAACCATGATGGTAGAATCTCTTGGCATGCAGGCCCCCTTTATCTGCAGTGTAACTGTGTAGCTTTGTATGCAATTTCTTGTTTACAACATCTGGCATGTTTTGCATTTGAATGAGAAGTTCTGTAGCCCATTTTTATGATAAAGCAATATGATTCTGTGATGACTAAATTCCCTATTGTGTTAATGAATGTGCGGCGGTAAAGGTATAGAGCAGATTTTAACAAATAAAAAGAATAATCAGACATTAAAACTGGCCAGGTGGTATTCTTTTGTGAGCACAATGGAGGAGTTATACAGGACACAAATGTATTGCTTTACATTTCCATGTGAAAAACTAAAATAAAACTACTAGTAGAAGACAACTAACCACCTGAAACTTTAGAAGCAATTATTTTCAACAAAATGCACCAATAACTAAATTCTAATCTCTGCTGTCACATGTTAATATAGGTTCAAACATATAATATAAGTTAATATAAGTTCAAAAGTATATTTCAGTCTTTTAAAGGCTTAGTTCGCCTTTAAAAAAAAGTACTCTGTGTAGTTCATGAACACTATTCCATTATTTAAAACGAATCCAAATTTAAAAATATTAATTTATGCTCCTTCCATACCCTCCCAAGCCTTTTGTGAATCCTCTCTTGTATTAAAAGAGGTATAGTCTCCAGAGAAAGAGATAACATTTTACTCTTGTACAAATCATTAGTAACACCTCATTTGGAATATGCAGCTCAGTTTTGGACACAAATTCACAAAAATAACATTGGGGAACTGGAGAAAGTACAGAGAAGGGCAACCAAAATGATAAAAGGCATGGATGAGCTCAGCTGTGAGGAAAGATTAGAGGAAATTAATTTATTCTCTCTTGAGAAGAGGAGATTAAGGGGGGATATGATCAACATGTATAAATACATCAGTGGCTCATATAGTGAACTCGGTGTAGAGGTATTCACCCTCAGATCATCACTCTTTACGTCCGGAGGAAAATAAATTTAATCTCCAAACACGGAAAGGTTTCTTCACAGTGAGAGCTGTGAAAATGTGGAATAGACTCCCTCAAGAGTTGGTTCTGGCCAGCTCAGTGGATTGCTTTAAAAAAGTCCTGGATTCTTTCTTGGATACACAGAATATAACTGGATAAATCCTGTATAATAAATCCTGTATAATAATGTATACGTAAAATTGATCCAGGGAATATCCGATTGCCTCTCAGGGGATCAGGAAGGAATTTTTTTCCCAAGCAGGAGCAAATTGGATCATGCTTTGCTGGGTTTTTTTTTACTGGATGGACTGGATGAAATTTTGTCTTTTTTAGCCAGACTAACTATGTAAGAGTGAAGCCTGCCCAAAGTACTTTTGATATTTTTTCACAGCCTCATCAGAGCCCCATCCCTTCCTTATCTCTAGGATGGATCAGCTGATAGGATGAGCATCCCCAAGCAGTACAAGAGGGAGCACCATCCTACTCTTGAGCCCCGCACATGTGTATTATGCTCTCTGCTATGTAGATGAGCTCAGCGACTGTGACGGGAGAGAGAACTTTGAAGCTGCTGTGGTCATCTGCGGCAACAAGAGAAATCGCTGTACATCTGCAGGGTTCAAAGGAGGGTGCTTGGTCCTGTAACACTAGGAGGCACCTGTCCTAACAGCTGGTCCATCCTAGATATAAGGACAGGGCGGAGCTGTGAAAAAAATCAGAAGTGTTTAGGGAAGGCTTCACTCCATCTACAAAAGGCCTGCAGGTATGGGAGAAGCATAAATGGATATTTCTTTCTTAATCAGATTAGTTTAAAATTGTGGAATAGTGTTCATGGACTGCATAGAGTATTTTGTAAAGGAGAACTAACCCTTTAAATCTACAGCTTTCTTTAAAATAATATCTGGTGATCCTGCCACGAGGGTCCTTGTTCAGGCATTCCCTGTTGAAGGGTGACAATGTACTGTCCCTGTCTACTGGTTGTGCTCCCGTGTTGTCATCCTGTCATATGGATGCATACCTGTCAATGTGCATTCAATTTCCCCTCCCTCCTAGATTGTAAGCTCCAAGGAGCAGGGCCCTCAAATCCCTCTTGTATTGAACTGCATTGTTACTGTATTGTCTCCCACTATAATGTAAAGCGCTGAGAAAACCGTTGGCGCTATATAAATCCTGTATAATAATAATAATAATAATATGTGCTTCCGTTGGTAACTGCTAGTGGCCATTTCAATACACATTGCACAGACATGGTCCATTGTCCCCATCAGGAATTCCACCCTGATAAATGCTATGTGGTCATCACATGCATGTACATATGAAATGGTTGCAAGGAGGCTGCAAGAGACCATCAGTACTGGTCTATTGCAGCCGTTATTGGTATGCAATAAAGGATGAAAACATTATGAAACAGCATTTCTTTTAAAAAATTTCAATTGTTTATGATGCATGCTTTAGCAAATTAAATATCATTCAGTTAGGGTTTACATGTACCTTAACTTGAGGACTCTTGCCTCGTCTGTAACACACTGAAATCAAGGTGTCACAAATGTCATCATCTAGTTACTGTATATGGGCCATTGGCAGTTCTTAGTACAAAGTACTAACTGCAGAAAAGTTTTAGTTGTTTTTTTTTCCTGATTTCCAGAAAATTTTAAACTGTTACAATGTGTATTATCCGTATTGTCAAAGGGAGCTTAAAAGAACAGTTAAACTCTTTGCTCCCTGGTGCTGCATGTTATCTTACTTCATTGTTCTTCATGTGACTGTTTCAAGCAGCAGGATTCAGCGCCATATGGAAGCTTAGCAAAGCTAAATAGAATGAGCTAGATGAATGGGAAGATATCACTACAGACACACTCAATTAGTTTATAACTGTCTATTAACTTCTGCTGGTGTCTTTGAATAAACAACAGACTTTCCCGGGCCCCCTCCTGGCCACAGGGACCTGCTATTCATTACACAGCATTGCAGAGAGTGACAAAAGTCATTTCAACAAATGCTTTTGCTAAACTTAATTGTCCTGAAGTAGTGGCTTTTGTGCTAATAAATAATTGCGTTTAAACCCAAATTTTAGCCTATAATCACGTTGGTTTGTGAGTATACATCTTTTTATTTAATAAATTACGTGTTATACCACGGTAATGCACGATGAGAGTGCGCCCTTGTTTGTTTTTATTTACCAAATTGTAGCTTCACTTATTATGACATAATATAGGAAAAACAAGCACCTAGTTTTGTTACAATTGAAACAGTGCTATTGCCGTTATTGCACACGAACATGTTTTACTGGAATCCCCCCCTTGATATGTTTCTTCCCTAAATTAGCTGGCTTTTGCATTTCACCACACTGCTCTGAATAGTCTGATTTTTTCCAAGTAATAAGGCGAACACCTGTTCTTTATCCACCGTTATTTGGTGCAATAGCCACAGAGCTGTAATAATACATATAACTGTATTTCGCCGCAGACCTTTTCTCTGTTATTAAGTGATCCGCTGGAACCAGGAAAGCTCCACAAACATTTGCCACATGTTATTTACTTAATATTCCTTCTGTTTATGTTTACTTCTCATTTTTCTGCCTCTAGATTATCCTTTGAGCACAGATCCTGTTCCCCTAAAGCACTGTACAATTTTCCTCTAGTTTAATATCCACAATTTGCTGATCTAATATACTGTAGTTTGGTGCTATCATTAAAACCTTCTGTTTATCATTGTATTAGTACTAATATTTTCATATATATTTTATGATTTATTGCAGTTGTTCATTTCTTTTGTATACCATTCAGACTAATGTAGTTTTAAAACCCAATTGAAGTCTCACTTCTTTTTGTTCTGTTACAGTCCTGTATCCCTGCATGCAATAATTTGTAGGTAATTTGTGCTTGGACATTATTTTCTCCGTGAAAAAACTGCTTCCTGCCCTCACACTGCATTGCTCTCTGCTGACATAGCTGAGTAACAACTACACCCCTCAGTGCAACTTTTCTCACACAGACTTGTATTGCAGAGAAGAGGTGGAAACATGTCTGACCATTAGACTTACCATCATATGTAGGCATTCCCGCTGTAACTAGAAAATGGAGGTGAATATTTTTGTTAAAGGGGTGTTATACCACCAAAGTATAAAGTATAAGGACCTCTCAGACACAAGGGGGGCCAATCTCAGTGTAGAGGGTTAAAGATTTTTTGGTAACAAGAGGTTAACATCTAATCACAAACATAAGAAGTATAATAGCATGGAAAAGGAATGCCTTTGGTAAGCCCTCAGTCTGCCAGTGATGTGAAGTTGGATCCTGGTTGTACAGGATGAGCAGAGATGCAGCCATCAGTGTTCAGCAATGCAGAGAGTTTTTTAAAAATGGCGCCAAAACCAGCATGGACAACAAGAAGTCAGGACCTCAGCAGGCGACCAATGGCAGGGCAGGAACAGGGTCAGGTGACGCGTTTTGAAGCACTTGCTGCTTCTTCAGACCTGATTGGCTGTAGGGCTCTCTGGTGTTTTATAGACAGAAGACAGGAGGGGGCGGGATGATATCATTCTGACTGGCAGCTGGGGGAAGATGTCAGCAGCTAGGATCGGTGGATGGGGATCGGAGCAGGCATATACAATAAAAAAGCAGTAACTGGCATAATGTTCTAGTGTGGTGTTTCACATAAATGGTGGCAATGTCTTTGGTGAACATGATTCATGATAATATAGAGCTATATGCAAATAAACAAATAAATAAATAAATGGGGGGGGAAGGGGGGAGAAGAAGAGAAGGCACATGCAGGGGGAAAAAAGGAAAACAAGGAGGGGGGGGGTGAAAAAGGAATGCCGGAATCATTCTAATATTAAAATGGAATGATAATTATTTGGCAAAGGGCATGGCAACCCAAAAGGGGGGGGTTTAACGACCTCTCACTACCTGTACTGGTCATCAGTGGACATACTTTTTGTACCCCACTAATCCATCCATTGATGTGCACAGAGCTGCTCCATTTCTTCTAGAACAACCCAACCAAACACAAAGTGGGCCATAGGTGACTTATTTTTTTCAATCAGCCAGCAAATGAATGGATTGCTCCATCCACACAACTGAGGTGGATAGAGGAATCCTCCCACATTGTATTCTGACTGCAGAATTCACTGATCAGTGTCTACAGCTGCTGATCCAGAAAGTTTTCCAAAATTCCCATTTGACAGAAGATAATCTAAAGATCAACTTCTGCCAAATGGGGAAGGTCATATATGAATTGAAATTCATCCAGTTCCTGCTGAACTTTCGAAATTCCGATCTATGTATGGCCAGCATAAGAATTCTGTTAAAAGTCAATTAATGTTTGGGGGGGCTGAGCTGCATCACACTAGAAATAGACTTGTAATTAGTTCCAAGAATTAGTAGTATCAAAGCTGCCTAATGACTTGGTGAATGCAGCTTTCCTAGTGGTGATTCAACACCAGCCAGCATGGCTGCCTCTTAAATTTTGTATATACCGGTGTTTTATTTTTTATATTCAAAAGTCAATTCAAAAACTAACCTGCCAACCGGTTCATTCTCACTTTACAATGCTCCTCACAACTCTTTTCCTCTGTGAGAGCCGGCTGTAGAATGATGTCTGAATTTAAACTTTGATAACACTTTGATAACATCATCCCCTCCCTCATGTGATAGTTTTTGAGCTTGACAATTGGACATCATTTGCAAACACTTCATTGCAGCAGGAGGTCACATGATGTCCTATACCCAGAGCCACTGGGTATTTTATGAAAGCTCTGATGAAGCAACAAAGTAGTGGGAGAGGGCAATAAATTTTAATATATGAGGGTTGGGGTGGGCTTTAAAAAGACTCTGTCACTTTGCACTGAATAAATTAGCTATGTTGGTAAGGTTGGAGAACAACAGAGAGAATGTTGCAGGAAATGTGGGCTTGGGGAACTGTTAAAAAGGGACTGCTAGATATAGTCAATAAAGCCAAATGATAGCTCATTGCGTAACAGATTAAATAATGAATGAATGGAAGATTTCAGAGGACCTAAACTTGATTCCTACTTTTTGCTTGAAACCTAAACTTGGTGAATCCCTGCTTGTTATTTATGAACAGTATTTTCTATAACACAGAATGCAAAACTTGTTATTTTGAAAACACTATGGGCTTTTAAAGAGAGAGCACAGAAGTGGATATCTGCTGTCAGACAAGCTGTCTCTGATCGAATCATCAGATGGAGCCCTATGTCACAAAAAGTAGAAAGGAGCTGTGCTGACTTGTTTGTGTACATTTCTCCACTTGTTTATGTAAATTTCAGCTTAAAGCTGGCCATGCACTGATCAAATGTCATTCTGTTCCTGATTAATCAGCCAAAATTTGCCTTGTGGGTGGCACAGCTGGCACCCTATCCGCCCAGCATCCTTCAACTGAAAAACTGGAAAATTGTTGACCAAACAGCGTCTGTCTTTCAGCATACAATAGCCACAGTGGGAGATTCATCCATCCATTATAGGGTGGATGGAGGAATCTGTTAGAATCTACCTGCGTATAGACAGGTTGGATAGGGTTTATACAACAGGGGTTGAGGGAAAACTGACAAGCATGTAAAAAAAAAAGATAATTCAGAATATTAATATTTCATATTTACCTGATAATAAAGGAAACATTGTTTTTTTTTTTATTTCCCTGACTATAGCAAATAAAGAAATACAGTATGTATAAAACCACTACACATTTCCTTTAGAAAGCTTAGCGTATATGCGTTTCCTTTCATGACACAAAAAAACATACTTGTAGGTTAATTGGCTCTTTTCTAAATTGGCCCTATGGTGTGGGTGTTTGTGTGTTTTCTGACTGTGGTAGGAGATTGAGTTCATATGCTCTGCCAAAGCAGAGACTGATGAAAATGGCTTCATGTAATCTAAAGAGTATGTTCACTCTATATCAAATTGTAAAATAGACATAAACCTTGCTCTCTTGCTTTTTTATATATACGTTATATATTTAGTGTCCAGTTATGAAAGAGCATTTGTATAATAAGTCATGGTCATAACACCTCTATGTTACACAAATGTGCAATAGCAACTTTTCATATCTGGTCAATGAAAAATTTAAAAAACAGAGGACCCCTGCATCAAGGTATATGGAAAGTATAGGTCATCTATGATTTGATGTGTTGGCAAGCACAGCTGCCAACTTTATCTGTTTGCTACATCACATTATTCATTACTCTGTTCAGCACAGTGGGGCACCCTCACTTCTGTCACAAACACCACAGTCATTTCTTTTGCTGGAGTATGAGACTTAGGGGGTCTATTTATAAAACATTAGTGGGACAAATATCTAAAGAATTGGTCCAGACTGTATGAATTTTCCCCATACTTTCTCTAAAACTGTGACTTCCTATGTTTGTCAGCGTCATCTAGTGGCCAAAATGTAAATTTTTCTGAACTACCTCAATTAGTAAATATATCATAGTTTAGCCACTAGATGGTGCTTACAATCCAAGGCCAATGCATGCAGCCTGGATGAATGCTTGTGACATTTATCCAGTGAATGTTTTATAAACTCCTAATCTCAAGGCATGGTTCTTAAACAGTTAGAAATATTTATTCAGGTCTGATTCCTGAAAGAGAGGGCCTCCTCCATCCCACACACCTGTATCTGTCAATTAATTTCAATTTGGGTTCAATAAAATTCAACCTTCAATTATTTAATTATTATTATACAGGATTTATATAGCACCAACAGTTTGCGCAGCGCTTTACAAAATGAAGGTAGACATTACAGTTACAATATAATTTGGTACAAGAGAAAACAGAGGGCCCTGCTTGTTAGAGCTTACAATCTAGGAGGAAGGATTGAGTGATACAAAAGGTAATAGCTGTGGGGGATGAGCTGATGGAGGAAATAAATGGCGGTTTACTAGGTAATAGCACCCTATTTGTTCTTATAAGACCTTGTTGAGCAGCAAAGGCCATATGTTACCTACGGGGAGGTCTTCAAAAAGTTTCTACACTTTTTCTTACTAAATAGAGTTTTAAAAAGTGCAGCAACTTTTTACAGAACCCTTGTACATTATAAAGCATATCACATATTAATAACAACGATGCAAGGTTTTTTACCTGTAATAATATAATTCCCATAAGATTATAAATTGGTTTTGATATGTAGTTAAAGTATTAGAATCACTGCAATAGAATAACCATATAAAAAAATGAGTGCGCTGTACACTAAAAAATCAAATCAATACTGCTACATAAAAAATGTGCATAAATGAATTGAAATTATATAAGTCCACATTCATATATTAAATATTAAAAAGTCCCAAAATCCAATAACACAATGCTGTGTGCTAAAAAAATCCTCCAACAGAAAGTGCATAGGTGTCCACAAATGCTTGACACAAAAGAAAAAATCGGCCTCTTACCAGACACTTTGATCTCCAATCAAGAGATCAAACGAGCAGATGGTGTTCAGATCCCACACTGACACCCTAGTTAGCCATATCAAGGAGATGAATAGGAGATGAATGGACAACTCCATTTTTTCTCCATTGGATTATTGACACATGAATATGGCAGAGATAAATTTGACAGCAACATCTGTGCTGCAGGATTAAAATAAAAACAAAAAGAGGATGATGCCTAACGTCATCATTGTGGCTATCCCATGTTTCATTGTTGTTGGTACAAGAGCGTGATTCTGGCTAGTATTATTGATTGGTTTGTGTAGTACAAATGCTGGCACACACTCTAAGTAACAAGACAGAAAGGTAGATGACACTATCATATGAAAAACATACAACAAAACCCAACAGGGGTTCTAAATTTTCACCACTGTATTCAAAATTAGAACATTTTTTTGCTTCACTTTAAAGTACAAGTGAAACTTTAAAAAAAAAACCCTATCTATTACCTATTATACCACACATAAGACCATCACATACATTGTGGACTCACTTTGCAGCAGAGAGCTGGACAATGTAAAGTAATCCTGTTAACATACTTTCATAAAAAGGTACACCAACACTAATAAAATCATCATAGCCATCATAAAAAAAATCTTTAAGATTAGCTGTAATAAAAGCTTTTCTAAGAACAAATATGCAAGCTTCAATGAACCCATACATTCTAATGCCATCAAAACCTGTGACCCAAGACAGGTGCTCTTTTTTTCTCACCGAGCATGTCTAGTGCAAGCTATATTTTTTCTCCTCGGATGGGTAAATGTATTAACTCAGCCTTGTGAAAAGCATTAACTAAAAAGGTATTCGGCCAGGACAGGATGTACTATAATCATGTAGCGGTGTGTGTAATGTCATGTAGCCCTAGTGATTTATTGGTTTTTGTGCCTATTGTTTTCCAGGAAACTGGCAAAGAAGCGGAAAGAGACCCTGAGCAGCACCCGCCAGGAGATGACAGTGATGGTGAATTCAATGGATAAAAGCTACACTGAGCAAGGCACCAACTGTGATGAAGCTTTCTCTTTTATGGACACGCACAATCTAAATGGCAGATGTAAGTTCAAAATGATTTTGCTCCAGCACTGGGTTTTATTTTTACTAATGCATGGAGGAGGAAGCAACTGAAGTGAATAAAAGTGACTTTTAAGACTTTTCCATCTCATTAACCAATCAATTTAATGGACAAAGTAGTCACTTATGGAAAATCAGTGCCTCCCGTGCTGTGCCTTAAATCACATTGCGTATTGTAATGAGCAGCCACTGATGCATCAAGGGCTTTCTCCTAATAATCATAACAAGTTTGCCTGTCTTCCCTGTCAAAGCCTAGAGTGTAGCTGGGAGCATGATGTACTTTTTCTATTATACACTGTGAATAATTTCCATTTTCCTCATTTAAGAATAGCTTGCAGTTGTGTTTTTTTTAAGCGTTAAGGAAATCGGCATGTTATAGTCTCCAGGCTCCTAAGCCCATTGTGTGGGCTGAGCTTTTTCAGCGTATTGGTTCACTGACAATAACAGCATTAAAGAGATTTCCAGGGACTCTGACAATACCTTAAACTAGGACTCCAGGCAGGTATTTTAAAATACCATTAATTCATTTATGCATTCAATAAAAAAAAAATGTATTTTCCATAGACCTAGCACATGTGCATACTTCTTAAATGTGAGTCTGACAGTGATAGGAGGAGAGAATACAGGGATGACCTCAATAATCTGCTGCTGCCCCATCACTGTCCAACCAGCATTTTGAACTTAAATGCACTATACCCAGTGGGGTTGATTTACTGAAACTGGAGAGTACAAAATCTAGTGCAGCACTGCATAGAAACCAATCAGCTTCCAATTTTTTTTTTTTTTTGTCAAAACAGTAAACACTGTTTACTATGTAGCAGTGATTGTCGAAGCGATCAGTACTGACCGGCGTCTGTATTCATTAAGGAAAGGGAGGGGGCTGGTAAACACTTGTTTATCAGCCCTCCCCCCCCCCCCCACTCTCTATACAGACAGCATTCCCTCAGAGGAATGGTAGGAGGGAAAGCTGGCCGGATGCACTGTGAGGAGGGGTGCCAGCGGATCAGTGAGGGCACTAAGGGGTGTTTGGAATGGCGGCAGGGGCTGTATTTTTTTTTTTCCTCTGTGGCTCAACCCCCACATGGAAGAAAAATATATTTGAAATATAGTTTAAAAATATTCTTCCCAAACATATTGACATATATTTGAAATACTACAATTTTGGCCGTATTCAATATATATCAAAAAATATATATATATACTGCATGTTGAAATGCGTTTTTTTATGTATTACAAAATATATGAAAAATATTTTTAAAAATATTTTTTTTAAATATATTCTTCAGATTTTTTTTAACATGTAAAAAAGTAATTTTAACATATATTTTTAAAAATATTTTTGTAAATGGATTAAAAATATGTAGATTAAATGTATTTTTAAAGACATACAGTATATTTGAAAATGTATTTTTAAAACTATTTTTCACATATTTTGTAATAAAAATACATTTCAATAGACAATAAATATATACTATATATATATATTTTTTTTATTTATTTATTTATTTATTATTTTTTGTTTAAATATATTGAATACGGCCAAAATTGTAGTATTTCAAATATATGTCAATATATTTTGGAAGAATATTTTTAAAATATATTGCAAATATATTTTTCTTCCATGTAGGCCAGCAGCAGATAAATCCAGAGGGAAGGCAGAGGAGGGAAGCCAGTGTAGCATGAAGATCTTTATTCTGTGGGTGGATCAGTATTCCGGTGGGGGGCAGGATCGGTGTGTGGTAGAGAGAATTGGTGCGGTGGGATTATTGCACTGGGGAAGGAGGAAACAAAATTGGGGGGGGGGTGACTTTTAGGTGACAGCAAAGGAGAATTGTCACTATGCAGCGGCACAGGCGGCAGCGGTGGAAAGGTAGGGGGGCATATTTTAGGTGAATAGCTCTGATCAGTGGATTATCATCCACTGATCAGAGCTATTGATTTGCTCAGAGTCTGCTGAACAAATCTGATATAAACTCATGGTCAATGAAGTGACCATGAGTTTGCAGCAGAAGAAGGAATGCAGGTCCATATGGTGTACAGACCTGGCCAGCTGGAAACAAAGCTGTAGTGGCAGCAAAAGGGTTAAAGCAAGAATGTTATGTATATACCTAGGTATATAACATCTTTGGGCCAGTAATGCTAAATTTCCATTATTATTTAAATTAACTAAATTGTGTCTCACATTTATCTCATGGCCTGTTTGTAGCCAGTCAGACTTCTCCATATTCCAGTATATGTTCTGAAGCTGATCATACACTGCAAGGTTTTCATATGAATATTCACATGAAAAATCCTATCACCACATTTGGTAATGCCATTTAAAAGTACTTGAACATTTTGTTTGCTTTTAACATTTGATTAACATTTGATTTTGGAATGAATGGAATTTCCCTAAGGGAAACCACATTCACTGTTAGAATTTAATTTGCTGAAGAAACATTTTCCATCCTGCTCTTTTGATTTTTTTCAGCACCATGGCAGAAAACGATCACCAATTTGATCCTATTAACTACTGGAGGATCAAACATACTAAAATAATATTTTTTTCAACAAAATTCTGTCCATATATGGCCAGCTTAAGCATTTTGGTTATTTTGTTTAAAGTTTTTGATTATTTAAGTACATAAGTGTACCTATGTTTGTTCATTTTATATATATATATATATATATATTGTGGGGTTAGCTCAGGTGGGGGATCACCTTCCCTGAGACAAAGGTAGACCGCACTGCAGGCTTTCTTAAAATCTGACGGGTTGTCAGCTTTATTTAAAAGGTTTGTAACATATCAAAAATAAACAAACATCAAAATAAACCCTTGCCATCCAGGCACTAACTAAACAGGAGATGTTTCCTCTCTCAGAGGTGAAGGACTTCTCCCTGTCACCCAAAAACCAAACAAAAGCAAACCTTTTCTTGTAGGTATAGTGCAAACACACAGCTCTCTCAGAATACCTCTGAGTCCCAGGCCACGAGCAACTCCTTGCTCCAGCCCTGTCTCCTTTATACCACCTGTTGGTGGTCATCAGTGGAGCACAAACTCCGGTCCGGAACCACCTCTGCCATTGTGGCCTTGAAAACCCGGAGTGGACTTCACCTTACACCTCACAGTATGACCTCATGCGAGGTGACACATATCGTCCATCCATCACCTTGCCGTTCATACTGTCACAATATATATATATATATATATATATGTTGTGCTGACTGATTAGTAATAAAGCATAGTGAGGGCCTATTCACCACAATTTCATGCATTTTAATGTAATGTGTCAGAAAGACAATTCATTTTGCATGGGCTATCAATGTATCTTAATAGGGTCCTGCTCTGGTAGACATAATACACAGTATGGTACACTATAGTGCATATGTGCTGCAGCACACTACATTTGTCTGAGGTGCAATTAACAATGAATAACAACACAATGCGTTGGTGTTGTATATGAGCTCCTAGGGGCTGTTCACACCATTGTGCTGCGAAAATGTTAATATGCCAGATATCTAGTAGCTTGCATAATTCTTGTTCTTTGTTTGCAGCTGTGTCGTCACCATCTTCATTCACAATGAAAACAAACACTCTAAGTACAACCGTGCCCAACTCATACTACCCAGGTAAGCAGGATACAGAAATGATGTTCTACTTTCTCCAATTATTATCCTATTTTTCAGCATGTGTGCATAAAGATAAAGAGAATCTGGCTTCATGAAAAATAATTTGCATACAGTGATGGTATATTATGTCATGGCTGATTTTGGGGCAGGTTTGGGCTAATTATTTAACATCAGTCATTATAAAATGAGCCCCAGGTCTAGCCACAACTTTTTTTTTCATCCATAAATTTTATTAAAGTTTTTCCTGGGGTAACAACAAAAGAAGCAAGGAGCATCAAGAATATTTAAACAAAAATGTGAAGTAACATACAATTATTATGAAAGTTATATATACATTTTATTAACGTTTTTCCTGGGATAACAACAAAAGAAGCAGGGAGCATCAAGAATATTTAAAGAAAAATGTGACGTAACATACAATTTTTATTAAAGTTTTATATAAATTTTATTAAAGTTTTTCCTATGATAACAACAAAAGAAGAAGGGAGCATCAAGAATATTTAAACAAAAATGTGAAGTAACATACAATTTCAAAACAATAAAAGGACCAAGCACTCGCAACAGGGTCAGCATACTGTCTTCAAGGCGCTCTAGGAGGTATCTATAGAGTAGACAGTGTTGTCAAAGGCAAACCAGGCTTTGCGAGAAGCCTTCACCTCAAACCTCACTTCCATGTGACAATGCCATAAACTGTATGTTAAGACCCAAAAGTCTTGGATCACTCCATGGTCTAAAGCGAGGCTGTGGGAGTGACCAGAAAAAGTAACTTTTTCCTTTAATTGTGTATAGAATGGAAAATAGTTTAAGTTCTGTAGGGTTTTCATTTCTGTCTGTGCTCCTGTTGGGGAGATTTTTCCTCACTTTCTGTCTCTCTTACCCCAGGAATAGAAATTCATGAAACTAATGCCAAGACAGGGAACAAAAAAAAAATGCAGAAGATGCTCTATTCGTTTAAAGTTTAAAGATTTGGCTGATTTACTAAAGTGGTTGAGAATGTTTGTTAAAAAAGTTGAAAGTTTAATTTCAGTTATCCAATTACAGTATGTGCAGAATAAATAAAAATACAGGAATTAGCTTTTCATATGATTGGGTTATTGAAATTAATCTTTACTTGTTCCTTAGTAAATCAGCCTTTTTGTCTCTATACCAATCCTTTACTTCATGCCCCAGTGTACCCTGTTCCTGAAAAATCTCCCCAACAGGAACACAAACAGAAATAGGAACATGAGAGAGGTTCTAACCCTTTTCTGTCCAATACTTAAACAAATTTTTTTGTTGAATTTGGGCTTTAAGTAAATCAATGTCAGAAAGAGGTGTAGGCTGCAATTTCATAATAGTTAGCCTACCACACTGCAGCATCAAAGATAATGCTTTAGTTTTGTTGTTTTCAAACTGGGTTGCCATCACCATTTCAATATAGGAACTGTTCATGGCTTTGAGCATATAAATGGCAGTCTGTGAGGTTTATAAGGAAAAAGAAGCAGTTTTAAAAGGAGCTCATCAAACAGAATTGTGCTGCAGTGCTGCAAGTTATTCCCCCATCATTCCCCTTAGCATTTTAGTTTCCTGTTATAAAGAAACCATTAGGAAGTCTGGGGAATATGGCTCCTTCCTGCCCATATCAACAGCTGCATTGAGTTCTGGTGATGTCAATGTCCTCCCAGGAAACCTTGAGTTGAGCAGATTTCATACTGGCAGAGACTATGTTTAACTTGGCAGTAGGTATAATGCTGTAAAAGAAATGAATCTGTGCTATTCAGTACCTCAATATTCTTCTAGGAGTAGGAGAAGAGAAGCAGCGAATAACCCAGAAGCACCAATTAGCTAGAGCCAAGTCACATGCCAGCAAGGTAACTGTGAAGTCGCTGATATTTGACTAACATGTCTTCCTCAGCTTCACAGTAGTGATAGCTATTCTTTCAAGTCTCTTTGTCACTGCTGTCCTTACTATAACTGAACTTGAATCTTCAGAGCCATTACTTTCCCTATATCACTGCAGGATTTTTGCAGGCTGCTGGAATTTATGGCATTTACCAGTCAGTAAAACGTTGCCATGCAGATGCACAGACTTCAAAGCAAGTTATTATAGGTACAGGAAAGGCTGTGGAAGCTGATGAAGTACAGAGAACTAGATACATTCTTGAAAAAAATACTGGATGCCATCCATTTTTAATATGTCACTACAATCCTTGTGGATACTCATATTACTTCATCAAATTTTGGGTAGTCCAATAAATATTAGTTTTTTTTCAGGCCAATAAGATAGGTAGGAATTGTGTTACTTATTCCAGCCCTTCTCAACCAGGGTGCCCAGGAACCCTGGGGTGCCTTGAGGATTCTTCAGGGGTGCCTTAGCAAAATGTCCAAAAATTGCATAAACACTTGTATACAAGCCATCGGGGGGAACAAACCTGCCTTTTAGTTACACAAAGCCATCAGTTTTCACTATGCACCATTACAACCCTCTAGCCGCCAGCATCTTGACAACCAATGACATCATCAGTTGATAAGGAGGATGTCAGCTGCCTGCACAGCATTCTAGTTTGACCCTCCCCTGCCCCTCTCTGGCAGTGCTGGGGTCACATTAGCTCAGTGATGGAGAAAAACTGAGGGAGAGGAGAAACACTGGAATACTAGTCAGTACCAGTGTGCAAAAGTGTGTTTGCTTTGGAAGAATATATCACCTCTAATGTTGGGTGTCCTACATGTGTGGATGTTGCTGTGATATATAAAACTATTAGAATAGTTTTTCATATTTTAGAATGGGGTGCCGCAAGACTCTCTATAATTTTAAAGGGTGCCTCGGGACTGTCCATAATTTTAAAGGATGGCTCGGGACTGTCCATAATTTTAGAGGGTGCCTTGACTGAAAAAAAGGTTGAGAAACACTGACTTATTCACTCTTTCTTTTGTCCACCATTCTCTGCTTCATAGTTTTATTGACCCGCTGAGCAAGCTTAGACTAGAAATTCTTCAACTGCTGAAATTTTTACAATATTTGTAGATACACATGAGCATCTATGGTCCATTTATTCATTATCATTGCCATTTCATATTGACTTCTTATGCATTTTCCCCCTAAACATTACTGAATCAGCATTTCTGCCTATGATATATGAATGATACAGCTCAAATAAGCTCAGCAAAGCTTGCCATGCACACATGTATGAGCAGCTGTGCTGTATATATCATGATTACTTTTAGTCCTGGTGCAGATGCCGTGTAAAGCTTTAGTGCTAAGAAACATGTGTACATACTGTATTACTAGCAGAACAACACACAAGAGGTCTTATTCAAGAAAAGTATACTAAGAAGAAAATTTCTACTAGAATCCTTTATTCATTTCTACTCTGTTCTGCAGGAGAGACCGTACGGGCCTTTGCCAGCAGGCTTTCCCACATGGAAGAAAAATCTATTTGAAATATATTTTTAAAATATTCTTTCCAAATAATTGACATATATTTGAAATGCTACAATTTTTGACATATTCAATGTATTTCTATATATATATATATATATACTGTATGTTGAAATGCATTTTTAATACAAAATATATGCAAAATATTTTTAAAAATACATTTCAAATATACTGTCTGTCTTTAAAAATACAAATCTACATTATTGGAATGCATTTACAAATATATGTAAAAATATGTGTTAAAATGACTTTTTTATATGTTAAAAAAAATCTGAAGAATATATTATTTTCTTCAAGACGCAATGGGCATTTATACAGGCCCTGATTTTTTAGGGTCCCCAGGCATCCCTGCTGTGGTTTTTGTATGCAGTAAATCACACCAAAATACACGATGTGAACCAAAACTGCTGAGTCCATACACAAAAGAAATAATATATATGTCTTGTACTGTTGAATGAATCAAACTTGCACTATTTTACTAATGGAGTGGCAATAATAATTGCAACCCACAAGTCAAAGACACCATTGACCCTATCTTAGATCTAGTGTTCTTCATTTCCAATTGAATGTATATTGTTGAGATAATATAGTTCTTATGATGATTCTGTTTTCTGTAATATGCTGGTCACCATGTATCAGATATCTCTCTAATCTTACAAATTGTTTATTTTTGTTCCAGTGATGTTTTTGCTAATTTTTAATGATAATCTCCATGCTCTTTGGGAATCTAAAAAAACTACATAATGCTGTAATTATATGAACAGTAATGGGGATAGCTGTTTCATGAAAGAATTCCTGTTGCCACATATGAAATCCAAATGTTTCTTTTACCAATAGATGGTAAATGAGGGGTTGTCTATGGTTCTAGCTGTGGTAGTTGTGTAGTGTTTTAATATGTTTTAAGATGTATGTCTGTGCAGCTTGTATCCCAGGCAAGTCCTCCCTTAAAGCTGGAAATCAGTACATGGATTGAAATTTCTCCGGTTTAGGAGGAATCTGATGAATTTTGATCCATGTATGACTATTTCTATTCGAAAGGAGTTTATCTAGTGATCAACTCCTCCTAAATAGGACTGTTGGTACATTTTCACATGATCAGCACTTGTAGCCAATCAGCTGGAGCGCTGATCAGTGTGTTCTGACAGTGTATGAGTCCAGCTGCCATAATTCAGTTGTGCAGTGGGTGGAGTCTTCCATTCACCTCGACTGCATGGCTGGAGGAATCAGTTCAGTCTTTTTTGATTAAAAAAATAAAAATTAAAAAAAAGAATCCGTCTAAGGCTAGCTTACCTTCTGTAGGTTTGATATACTGGGCAAAGATAGCAGCAGAAAGTATTTAGTACAGGATTTTAAAATGATGCATTGCTGAGATGGGGGAATTGAATTCATTATTGTGCTAGACTCACCCACTGTCTAGCCAACAGCATTGATAAGAGTAACCAAACTGTTTTTCTTTGACTTTTTTTTTGCAGCGGTGTTATAAACCTTCCCTCTGTGTAAACATGTATCTTGAATCTGTAGTCTATAAAGTTTGCATCAATTATTGTCTATTTTCTCCTCTCTTTTATCCTTTTCTTCCTTCCTGCTTTGACCTGCTTGTGGTGTATGGCAGATCCATTTGTGCCAACTGCAATTCTAGGTGAGATCATTTCCCTTCATAAAAGTTATCTGTACAAATGACTAGGATAGACAGTGATAGCAGAAGAGACTTTACCCATGCGTCCTGTGTTTGGCTCTTCACACAGCAGTGACTCTAGTGATTCTTACACATGCAAATGCTGAACATGTTATGAAGAAAAGTATTCAATGTTTATTAAATGGTGCTACTAAAGATTGTTTTGTATACGTGGGGGTCATTCAAATCTATCACAGCTTTGCCCACTTGGCTTGTACACAATCTTATACTACAATATTTTCATGGGACAATTTTTCACTGTGACTGCATGTTGGAGCTGAATACTTCTAAAGTAAAACATGTAACAGTGGCAGCCAAGAAATGACTCTACTAGCTACTAATGGGCTATGATTCCCATCAATTACTTGCTGGATGAAGTTTCCAAGGTTGATGGGAATTGTAGCCCAGGTAAAAGCTGGAGAACCAAATGTTGGCTACCACTGATGTGCAATGTTTGTCTGAAAATTTCATGCCTGTCTTTCTATTCCCTTAACTTTGGTAGAACAGTCTAATTTTAAAAGTATTTATTTTTCACACCTGTAAATTTTAATCTTTCAGACATTTTTGTAGAATAAATGCTTTTTCTCTTCATTGAACACTTGTGCTGTCAACTTTAAGGTACTGCGTAATTAGTTTTATACATCAAATAGAAATGTATAATAAACTCAGACTCAAACAACAGAAGATGTTGAACTTGTTTCACTGTAAACAAGCACTGCAAATTTTATTAAACATCACATGTCAGATCTTAACTGTCATGCATCTTCAAATTAATGTGAAGCATTCTTGTTTAAACATTTATGATATCTTCAAGGAGCAGAGCCATCAAACTACTTACAGTTATCACTGTTCTTACTGGTCTGGGACCTGATGTCAGGTGTACTTTAAACATAGCTTATTAAATGGTCTAAGATCCATTCACCAGATTGATTTACTGTCCTTTCATTAGAAATTCGGAAAAATTTCTAGATATTGCAAAAATACCATGTTATCAAGTCATAAAAACAGTCCATGGAGGTTATTACATTGTGTTTTCTGCTATGAAGTTATTTCTCGATGCTGTATTGAGTGATATTAATGAATGCTTGGGCTGTTATAATGAATTGTGTGAAACCAGTTTATAGATTGCATGCCCTTACGGACATTCAGAATTGATCCTTCAGATCTTTGAGATTAGGAGTGTGTTACCTAGCATGATAACTGTTTGACAGGGTAATAACCTCTCAGTTAATTGTTAGCAGTTCAAACTCTAATTTTTGGTATTCCTTTCCAGTGGAGTGACAACAGTAACATGCCTGACATCCTATCATACTAGGTAGAGATAGATGAGGTACTGGATTCAGAACCCTGGTATATAATGGAAGTCCTTATAAAGCCAAATGGTTTGCGTTCGGAATCTTCCAAGAAAACAGGGGCCACTCTCAAATGACAGAGGTCACATGATTTGGGAAGTACATTGTATTTTAACCAAAGAAGGCACAAAACAAAAAGTTCCTTAGTCCAAAGTGGTATGTTATTGATTCCTCAAATGAGAACAGGAAAAACACCAGGCAGCCAATGCATTCCTGGGGTTCAGCACATTCCCTCTAAAATAAACTAGATATCAGTTCAACCCAGAGAAATGATGTTGGAAATATTTAATCCATACCATGAAGATGATCTTTAAAAAGGTGGCCCATGTCAGTGGCTGAGCACCATACTGTCAGTTACATTTCAATAAATCTCTGTCAAAGAGCAGACAGTGCAATGTGCTGGGTTCAGAGTGCTGGGGACTGTGTCACACAGTGCATATGAATTCCCATGAACTCAGCTCAGGTCAACAGTGTGAAAGGCCCTTAGAAGAAAACCTCTAAAGCACATAGTACACAGCTATGAGCATAGTGCTCTTCCACCGACAGTGGTATCTTAGTCATCCTGGTTTGATTGAATTTTTCCAGGAGCTTTGCTTTGGGTCCAACTGATATATTGTTTATTTTAGAGCCCTGATAAAGGGGGTGTGCTGAACCCCCTGAAAAGCCTGGGCTGTCTGGTGTTTTTTTCTGTTGTCATTTGCACAATCAATAAAATTTAATTTTAAACTCTAGCAACTTTTACTTGGCATCCTATCATGCTATGACAGGGACCTTCTAAATGTGTTCCTGGATGTGTGATAGTGAGGAAACCTTTTTGATGAATCAATGTTCAGCCTGACTTCCCCCCCCAAGATTATGTACTGTAACTTTACAAAGGAATGCAGAGCATGACTTGGTTCTAGTTAAAAGTTTAACCTAACCAGTTTTGTAGGGTCATCGCCTAGTTGACTTTCATGCTAGATCCTTTATTCTTTCAGGGACTTCACCAGTACTCCCAGTTCTGGTCGACGGTAATGTCTCACTACACATATGTATACTATGTAAGTTAGAAAATACAAATAAATGATGAGTCTAACTGCAAGAGAGCAAAATGTTATTGTAGAATGTAGCAAAGACACACTGGACAGATCTTGCTGTGTGAGTCTTTGAGAAATATAAGAAGCTAGTAGGTTATACAGACCAACAATGTCCACACATAACAAATATTAGCTTTGCGTGGAAATGAATTTTATCTTGAATTTGTAGGGTACACTATATTAATTATGACCTAAAACATAAAAATATTTTCTCTATTTAGCTGGGTTACATAGCTTTCAATATAATTTCTATGCTGACGACACCCAAATCTATCTCTCTACCCCTCAGCTCACAACAACAGTCTCCTCACGTATCACTAACTTACTGACCGACATATCAGCCTGGATGTCACATCACTTCCTCAAACTCAATCCTAATATTTCCTCCCCCACTTGCCCCTTCCCCTGACTTCTCTGTCAAGATCAATGGTACAACCATCAACCCGTCCCCGCATTCCAGAATGCTTGGCGTAATTCTGGACTCTGAACTCTCCTTTCGGCCCCACATCCAATCACTTTCCAAAGCTTGCCATCTCAACCTCCATAACATCTCCAAAATACCCCCCTTCCTAACCAATAACACCACAAAGCTAATTCACTACCAGGTTCGATTACTGCAGCTTCCTCCTCATTGGCTTACCTTTACAAAGGCTATCCCCCCTCCAGTCCTTCAGAAATGCTGCTGCCAGACTCATCCACCTTACCAACCGTTCAGTGTCTGCTACCCTTCTCTGCAATTCCCTCCATTGGCTGCCACTCACCCAATGAATTAAATTCAAAATACTAACAGCAACTTACAAAGCCATCCACAACTCGGCCCCCAGCTAAATCACTAACCTAGTCTCAAAATACCAACCAAAGCGCACTCTTCATTCCTTCCAACACCTCCTGCCCTCTAGTTCCCTTGTCACCTCCTCCCATGCTCGCCTCCAGGACTTCTCCCGAGCTACTCCCATGCTATGCAATTCCCTACCCCAATCTGTCTGACTATCTCCTACTCTGTCCACTTTAAGGCGATCCCTAGGAAATGTTTCTCTTCAGAGAAGCCTACTCTGCCTCCACCTAACAACTGTACATGTATTTTCTCCATTGGCTCATCCCACACAGTTATTACCTTTAGCAGAGGCCATGTCTATCTGAAGCCAGCTAAATTATTCATATATCCTATAGTTTGTGGAAGATCCTTGTATACCATGGTAATATGGCATGCAACAGTAAACAGTGAACATATAAACTTCATAAAACCTGGTGGGAATTGAATGCTAGCTACTTAGCTAACATACATGCTAACTAAACCATCATGTTCAAGAGTAATATCAGCTCTCCACAATACTTCTTTAGTTGTTTTTGTAGCTTTCACGTATTGTAGTCTACCCTTTTGTAATGTCTCTTTTATTGCTTGTTTTCTATAAAGCTAGCCATACATCTAAAATTGACAGGCATAGCCTAAATGTTTGGGTTCTTGTCAGTTTTCTGGCTGACAGATATGCAAAATAGCACATGGATACCGTTATGTAAAAATGTGAACTTCATTCATCATCTGGGACTGGAGCAGTCACTTATAGCATGGAGAATCCTGGCTTTATTGTAATGATGAAATGTGATTGGATATTATTAGTAACCGCTCTGATTTTAGTCATATTTTTGTTCATATTAGCAAAAAAAAAACAGTGTGTACAGCAGGTTTCTGAAAAGCATTTGTAATGATTTTGGCAAGCTATAAACAGTTTTGTTAAGTCCTCAGTTTCAGTTTAGGGATAATAAGCACAGATCTTAATGGGAGCAGGGATTATCATTTTTTGAAATCACATTTTCACAAATGACATAAAGATAAACTGTCACACAGATCAGCTGAACTAAAAATAGAAAAAAAGTAAGAACCAAAAGCACTAAGCCCACAAGTTGTCTTTAAGTAGATATATTACCTGCACACCCCTATCATGCTTGACAAACTAATAGATGGCCCATAAGCAACAATAAGTACAGAAATCTCAGCAAAGTAATAGACAGGCCCATCACATCTATCCATCTAGACCAGGGGTGTCCAAACTTTTTTCAAAGAGGGCCAGATTGGATGAAGTGAACATGGTGGAGGGCCGAACATTTTTCCGAACATTCTTTGAACTATTACAATTAAATGCAAATAAATTATTTTATGCCAAGTTAATTGCAAACGACATACTTTTCATTTCATAACATTAAGATCAACTGACAGCTGAGTTTTCACAATGTATTGAAAATAAATTAAAAAAAAACTTACCTGCACTAATGTGAAGGGTGAAAAAGGTAGCTGGAGCTGAAGTCTCTGCTCGGCAGCCGGGAGGGGAAGAGAAACACACTTCACGCTGGAAGCCCGGCCCTGACGTCACCGCCCTCTGTCACTCCCAGCGCGGCGCAGTCACGCATGCGCACTGCTCTCAAGCAGAAGACTGTCTGCCACAGAAGGGAGGGCCGTGCGACAGCCGCATTTACACAGACCAGGGAGAACGCGCCGCAGTCAGGCATGCGCACTGCCCTCTGCTCTCAAGCAGAAGACTGTCTGCCATAGAAGGGAGGGCCGTGGGAGGGCCACATTACACAGAGCAGGGAGGGCTGTTGGAGGGCCGTATTAATCCGACCCCCGGGCCGCAAATGGCCCGCGGGCCGGACTTTGGACATGCCTGATCTAGACCATATTGCAGTAAACATGTGTAGAGATTAGGAAAAAAGATATGTATGTTGCTCAAACAAAATATATTTATTCCCTTTGGTTTTCCACTCATCTGCTCATGGCAGAGTAGAGGATACCCATCGTGAAGCCATCTGTTTTGTGCAATAAACAGATATTTTAAGACTGCAACAGGTAGCTTGAGTCCAATGTATTGGAATCAACATATCCTTGGATACATAAAGTGGGGTCAAGGGTTAGGAAAATGTCATACACATAATTTGAAGTAAAAATAATCCCCTGCCAGTAATGCCAAAATGCCAGTAGAACTTCAACAGTCTGCTAGTAGCTTGTCTAAAGTGAGAGAGGGAGGGGGAGAGAGAGAGAGAGAGAGAGAGAGAGAGAGAGAATATTGTGCTTTAAAGGCTTCAACAAAGCTGTTTGAATCTTATTAAAAGATTTGTGAAAGTTTCTTATTCACACTGCTTATGTACATGTTAAAAACCATATGAACAAGACTAGTTTTTGTAAAACCTCTCTCTGTTTTAATGTAAAAGGTCTCCTTGACACACCATATGAAAAAGGCTGTAGATTTTTTATGAACAACCAAAATATTATAGACATTTTTATTTTAGAATTTAAAGGAGAGGAATTTTAACACGTAGGATTAAACACAATTTTGTGTTAAATTTAGTAGTCAGACACATATAGTTCTTCTTCCTTGAGCAGATCTGCTTCAACACTACAGACTGTGTCAAATATCAATTACACAATCTACGGCAGTCTAGGATTTTGTTCACATATCTACAAATTCAAAGAATGTTCCTTATGTCCATCTAGTGAAGGGCTTTATCACACATATAAATGTCCCTTGAGGGAAGAAAACTCACAGTTTGGATGAATAAATCTGTGAGATTTAATTGCAGGATTATAGTAAGCCTATTAAGTAAAATCTTAGATTTTTTTCATTCCCTTATCTCTGTCCAGCACTTCTGACACTGACAAGAAAGCCTGTCATAAAATTTTAATTCACAAAATAAATTAGATAATCAAATTTGTATTTATAGTATACAGCATTGTATGTATACAATGGGATGCCAACATACCTTGTTTATGAATAGAAGAATAAACTCTGTGAAGAATAAGGAAAACCATTTTCTCCTTTCAAATATTATTTAATGAACTGTAGATTTCCCAGTATGGTATCAAACAGTGGTAGTCAACTTACCAGAAATAAGAGGACTCAACTGTGGTCCTTGACATCTTTATAGGGTGAACTTAATATTCAGTATGATGTGCTACAAAAAACTGTCAGAGACAGCCAATATTCTGCTTAAGGTCAACAGAGATTGGGGACATGCTAAAGGTGTAGTTGAAGGCTGGAGATATGCTGCAGGAAACTATTAGAGATCAGTGATATGTTACATGAGACTGTCATTACACTTTACAATTCAATACTCCTGCTGCTGAGGTCTGAGGGCTGCACAGTATGTACCAAAGGTCCGCAGGCTTGGTACCAGAGGAACAGAAGTAATATTAATTGTATTTTTATTCATCAGTATTTGGACTGATAAGATGAATATTGTTTAAACTATATTGATAAACCTGTTTACCATCCTATGGATCTTTACTAGCCAAAGAAATTTTCTCTCCACTAGGTAATATCCACTATGCCAAAGATGCCAGCAATAATATCTAGTCAATTGTAGATTCTGATTTTATTCTCAATTTCAAATAAATCTTAATCAGTGAATAAAGACCAGACTGCTTTTTTAACAAGAGTCGTGTGAGCTGCAAGCTACAAGTTTTTCAAATGAACAATATCCAGTGGTTTACATGTCAGTGCAGTCTGTACAGGCACCAAGGGCCTCTGAGGTCCTGAAAGTCATTCCAGGTAGAGGCTTCTCCTGCCTGTAATGGGCCCTAGAACCTCAGTGGCAGGTTGATGAGCTTGGTACTTTCAGTGACTGAAGGTACTCTGGTCGGGTTCAGGGTCTGTGGGCAGTTCTACTAAATTTGTCCAATTTACAAACATAAATATCGTTTTGGTGTGAATTTTTTCTTTCAAAGTTCACTATATTTTTCTCACAATTCAATAAGCTTTAATGCTTAATTTTTGCACAGGGACCCCTTATGGACTTTGACCATCACTGAGCAGATCAATTGCGAAATTAAAACTATAGCAGACAGTCCAACAGTTATTGGGCCCAGCAGTAAGGTGGGCTAATAATGTAGTGACCGGTAGAACCGGAAATTATGTTAGGAAGGAGTTAAACTTTGGAAACCTGTAATGAAGTTGGTATAATTGTTTATCATATTTAGTTTGTGTATATTTTTTGTGTAGTAGAAAAATGTATTTTATATGTATATCTACATAACAGCCAGACCTGCCAAATTCGAATGCATAAAGATATGAAATTTAGTAATAGTTCACTAGTTTATTAATATAATACGTTGTACAGTCATATGTTTATATTTTTAACAGTAAAGTATACTTTTATGTGTATTTTCCTAAAATATGTATTAAATATATAAAGTAAAAGTTAAAAATAAGTGCCATATAATGCATAAATTAGAATGAAAGAAATAAAAACGTTTATTTGTATAATAAAAGAGATATAATTCTAAGTCAGCTTACTGAACTTTTCTTCATAGCAGAAAACATGTATTAAGTATGCAAAATTTAGATCTACCAAAAAAGTACAGTCTGAATGCGTAATCTAAATATCACAGTAACAAGTGTTTCATAAAATGTAAGAAAATGCATTTGTAAATATAAAGTATATGAGTTTGGCTTTTTATGAAATGGATGTTTTTTTCAATGAAGGAAAACAGCACTAAAGATGTTATTTTTTAAAGAGTTTACTTCCCGCAACATTTAGTATGTAAATACTTTTGTGAAAGCTTATATAATGTTTGTGATGCTTTTGAGATCTTTATTAAACTGTTGCATGGTATGTAGTTCTGATGACCAATTATTTTTATTCCATTATAAAACTGTATACATATATTTTTTAATATGACTTCAATGTAAACATTTTGTACAGAAATTTTTGTGGGAGGGTGGGTGTTGTTATCTTTTCCTAATACTGATTTTCTTTGTTTTTGTTTCAAATGTTCTGTTTTTTCGATGCATTCTGGTCATGGCATTTTTAATTTTCTGTAGAAAATCTGGAATACCAGGACCAGAATGGGAGTTTGAAAACCAGGACTGGACCAGAATCTCATGAGGATATGGAGTTAGGTTGGATATACTGTGATACAAAAATTTGATGGATTCTTTGACAATTAAAAATAAACAAAATTAAATGGCATTATGTTTTTTGTCCTTTGTGTCGTATCTTATTTTTAGGCATGATGTAGTAGATTGTATATATTATGTTACCTTTAAGTAATATCCCTTCATAGATCTATGTCTTCATTATGCACATGTGCATGAAATACATAAACTATAGGATGCATCATACCCAGATGGAAACCCATTTAAAGTAAAGCATTTGGACTTATGTAAAAATTAATTTAAATTAAATGATAATTTTATAAAATAAGCAATATATGTGGACATATGACTTTTGATCTATTAATTTATCAGACGTATGAAAAGATGTTTTATTTTTATCACTTTCACCATTAAATAAAAATACTCATCTAGATAAAATAGATGAACTACAGTAGGATTAAAGGAAACCTTTAGTGAGAGAAACAGGGAAGCTGCTATTGCTGACCTCCTTGTGAAAATGTTAGTTGTTTTGCTGCTCCTGGCTTCAGTACCTTGAGGCACTGACCTGGAGCAAACATGCATATTAAGAAAGTCAAAGCAAAGTTAAAACTCCTAATCTGGATGCTTGTTCAAAGTTAGTCACTTAGGAAGTACTGAAGCCACTGGATTACCATGACAGCCAGAGTACTAAAATTTTCAGAAGGAGGACTTGAAAGTGACAGCCTCTATAATTCCTCACTACAGGTTAAATTTCAAGGGGTTTTCAACTTTTAATATAAAAGTAGACCCGTAATTCAAAGAGCTCAGTGTGATAACACTGAGGTGTCTCTGTGGCCCATGGTATCTTTGTAAGCACCCTTCCATTGACATATTATGATGCATATAGATATCTATTATACCGTAATGAATGAGCCACAATATTATGGTGCAGCACTTGAAATATGAAAGTGCAGCTACTTAACCCCATCCTAGATGTGTAGGAGTTGGACATCTGTCTTAATTGCCACTCTTAATTTTTTTTCAACAAGGGTCCACTTTTAGCTCCAAGTAGAAAATCCCAAAACATTTTGTTACTTGCCCTTTATTTATAATAGGTATACAATCATAGATCCACCAAACTTTTTAGCACTTAGCTGCCTATTTTCTGTGGCTTTTTAGTTCGACCTCATACCCCGTCTCTTCAATTCTATTTGACCACAGTCAGGAGCCATGCTGTTGATAATGAATACATTTTAATTGCTTATGCCCTGTCTTATTTTTTTCCTACTCTTTTCCCTCCTGATATATCTTCTTAAAAGTGCCAATTAATGGTAAGTTTCTCTTTGTACACTCTGGAGAAACAACTATGGGGGAGGTGGGTCTCCTTTTCCATGCTGGATGAGGATACATTGCAAAGCTCTGTATACTTTTCCAGCACTTGGAAGGATAAATGGCAGGGGAAACCATGTAGGTCTTTTTCACACCCGCTGGTTCTGTTTTTGTCTGTTTGCATCTCAGTTTTGCCCCATTTCATGTGTTGTTCAAGAACCTTGGTTACAAGTTGCATGCAAATGAGTGGGGTAGAACTGTAAACCTTAAACGTCTGTACCCTAAACCAGTGTCCAACCATATTGTGTTCCATTTTTTTTCCATATGTTTTAAAAAGTTTTAGTTAGTTATTTACTTTGTAGCTCTGTTGCGTATACTGTTACAAACTACTGTGTGAATTTGTTTGTCTGTTTCATTTGTATTTGATGCATCGTTACCAACTATTTTAAAATGTAATTTAAAATGTGCATATTTCTTATCTCAGTGTTTAGCTTTGTATCTCTTCATAATATCATTTCCACTGGTTTTTCATTTATATTTTATATTTTTGTGTTTTAGCTTTTTTTAAATTTATGTTTAGATTTTATTTGTATTTCATTTATATTTTACACAAGTTTGAAATCACTAACCCTGTTTTGTTTTGTTTCTGATAGATGAAAACCACACGAACAGCGAGACAAGCAGCTTAGCCCAGTCCCATACATACAAGAAACGGGAGGCAGCTGATGTTCCCTACCAGACAGGCCAGCTTCACCCAGCCATCCGGGTAGCTGACTTGCTGCAGCACATCACACAGATGAAATGTGCTGAAGGCTACGGATTCAAAGAAGAGTATGAAGTGAGTATGAAACTCAGACGGGTATGATGGCAGGAGGTGCTGCAAAAAAAGGTATAATGCAGCAGAAACTTCAAATGCCTTTTTCATCTCTTGTAATTTCCAAAAAGAACTTTCAATATTTTATTTTGAACATTCATTATTAATATTTTAGATTCAACGAGATAGCTACATAACAGGTTTGAAGAGTTGACACCGTTGCCTTTCATCTCCTCTCTAGCTGACAGGATGTGAACTTTGAGGATGCACAAAGTCTGATTTCTTATATTGTTAAATGTTTTTCTGACGGGTATCCAGTTTGGGTTGTATTGATTACACTGTATGTCTGAGTCCTTATGTCTTGTTACTTTTATGTAAAGAATGACATTGCTTTAGGGACATGGACTCAAATCCACTCAACAATTACAATTTAAAGGGACCCTTAAACTTGAACACAGGTTAGGTTTTTTAAAGGGAATTTTCAGGAGTTCACCATAGCTTACAATACATGAGATAGTTAACACCTAGCTGATCTCTTGTACCATAATCCTATGGAAGCATGAGAAGCTTCTTCTTCTGCAGACTAAAAATTACTGAAAGGACATATAGCATAAAACAGTAGGCATCTGTAAGCTGTATTTACTATATATATGTATATATATATATATATATATATATATGTACTTGATGGCTTGACTGACAAAAAGTTACATCATTTCTAGATCTACCCTGATGGGAACTGAGCCTGGTTAGCAGACACTTAGGGGTTTATTTACTAAACCTGGTTGACTCAGAATCTTGGGCACCTGTGCATGGTAGCCAATCAGCTTCTAACCTCAGCATGTTCAGTTAAGCTTCAGCAATAAAACCTGGAAGCTGATTGGTTTTTATGCAGAAGTGGACAAGATTCTGAGTCAACCAGGTTTAGTAAATAAACCCCTTAAAGTCAGGGAGGGTGGAATAAGCAGTCAACAGATGACCACATTGGTGGGTGTTTGCGACCACCCATGAGACATTTTTTGGCACATGCTTGATACATGCAAGATCCAGAAGTTTCTCAAAGGCACCAAGCATCAGTAGCTGATGGATTTTACTATTAGTGTGTACGACCATATCTGTTATAGATCAGTCCATCTGAATCTGTGAGTAAGTTCCCGGTCATATCGGTGCGATTCAGGTGCGATTTAGTAATTAAAATCGCACCTGAAATCGCATCTAATGAATGTGAATATCAGTGTCTTAACATTTGCGATTTGCTGCAGCACAATTTCTAAAGTAGTTCTTGTATTTCTTTTTCTGCAGTTGTGTTGCGATTTCACATACATAGAACGTAATGGAAATTGCACTGCAAATTGAAGAAATTGTTGAAAATCTTCACAAGTAGCAATAAAGTCTTCAGAAATTGCACCTGAAATAGCACTGAATTTTAAAATCGCAGCAGTGTGACCGGTGACTAAATGGGGTCAGGCAGCCTAACTCCAAAGTGCGTGATCAATTCATGGAAAGTTGCATTTTTATTTCTGTTAATGTTTTTTACAGCTTTTCATGTAAGTCAGCTTCCTTTAAGTAAAAGCTTGTGAAATGCACAGGAAAGGATGACACTTGTTGACTGATAGTTGTAATGTGCAGTGTTCTGTAGCAGAAAAGATATGACCATGAAATTATTTGAAAAATAATCTCCCTTCACTGCCAGTACGACTTACAGGCAATTCCCCCGAGCTCTTGAATAACATTTTGCATCTGAGGGGAAGTCAGTCAGCATGTCTGTTTGACAAATGAGTGAGAATCAATAAACGGTGCTATCATGTCATGCATTATATTTGCTTTCAGCTGTATACTAGATGTCGCTTGTCTGTGTAGGCTACTGAATATTTTTATTCAACTTATATGAAGATTGCCAATTGCTCATAACGTGGTAAAGTTCCCTTTCTCTATAGTCCATAAGTTCCCATCCATATAGCAGTGAAAATAATAGTCCCTATATTTGTATCAATATACATTTGCTGATAGTCTGCAGTTCACTGCAGAAAAATTCAGAAAGTAATAGAGATGTTAAGCATAGTCTTGGCCTAGGTATCGGTCCTTTCACGTCATGAGCAACTTTACTGACCAGTAGAGAGGACCAGAATGGACGAACCAAGCTTAGTAATACAACAAAAATGAAGATATATTTAAACATTTAACTGCCTGAATCTATTGATTGTCTTAACATGTGGTTTTACTGAAGAAGAAGCCTGCACAGAAACCATCAGAACACTAGAGTTTATCAGTAATGGAAAGGTATATACCTGTCACTCAAGTTTCCTCTTATATCTTCCTGCTTGCAAATATTTGTCATTTTGTAGCTTAAAACTGCCACCAGAAAACAATTATGTGACCTTCCACTTTTGCATGGTCTGGTTTACAGCTCGGTGACAAAGGGTAGGATGAGCTAGGAAGGCAGAAAGATATCAAGCACTAGCACTAGCAGCACAGTGAACCATGAGAAATGGATCCAGTTTGCCATTCTGGGATTCCTGAGCTATGCAGGTTTTGCTGCCAGCAGATTCAGTGTGTATTCCTCTGTATAGGACAGCCAGAGCCACTGTGTGATTCTGTTGCTGCAAGTCCATCCAGCCATGCCAACCACTGCCACTGTCAAAGGAGACCTCTATCTGGCCGCTATCTTTTTTCTTGGGTGCTTACCACTCCTGTGGCTCTAGGGCACACACAGAGTGAGTAGGGATTGAACCCGCTTGGTATCCATCCACCACTTACACCTGCAGTAAAATATGTGCTGCCAGGGAACCACTTCTACCTCTACCCAGAAAGCCCAAATTGACAGGACAGACCCTGGTGACATGCCTCATGCAGTCCAAGAGGAAAAGAGGAAAACAACAAGGGAAAGTAGTTGGTTAAATGATACTGTGAATCATCTAACATTAAGGGCTCATGCACACTGCAGCTGCTAAAGTCACGTTTAGGAGCTGTTCAGTGTTTTTTTCAGCAGCCCCTGAACTCTCCCTAATATTTTCCTATGTGTCCATGTACACATGTTCTCTTTCAGTCGTTTACAGGCATTTGAGTTTACAGTCGTTTTTTTTAACGCAGAAAACTTGCGTTCAGCAGTCAATTTTATCTGCGTTTCTAAAGCAAATCACTTGTAAATGCGTCAACACGCGGCAAATCGTGTTTATAAGCGTTTGCGTCTGAATTTTTTTTTTAACTCTTCCAGTTCCCGATGCTGTCCAGAGCCTTTTTTCATCATGAAAAATGCATGCAAAGTGTTTTCAAGGTACTCAGATGGACAAAACACTGAAAACAGGATGTCCCTACCAAGCTTGTCACACATTGTAATGACCAATTCACACCTCAGACCTCTCCCACCCTTGGAAACAAAAGATATGTTAATGACCATTCACACCTCAAATTCCTCATGAAGACCTCCTGCCAGGTGACCTTAATGACTCATTCCACCAGACACCTTTCCCACCCTTGGAAACAAAGAAATGTTAATGAGCAACTCACACCTAATTATCTCAACACATACTGCTGACTCTGCTTCTACTCTCTGTATTTCTCTGAAACAGTCTGAAATAGTTAATAATTTACCACTTTTCAGTGCATTCTGGGCATTTGGGAGGTTCTCCTGTGCTTATCTTTAAAAAACGCTTCTAAACGCAAATGCACATAAACGCGTTATGCAAACGCGGCTAAACAGACCTTTTTTAACCTACATTTTCCAGCAGTAAGTTTCCATCGTTCAGAAGTGTCCCATGTACATGGGGCCTTAAGCTACTCATCATCTACTACTAAGCTACTCATTGTTAAGAGGCAGGTGAGTATAGCTCAAAATGCAGCATTTAAGTTATCAGCAGGACTTTAGGGATTGACTGGTAGATAAATGAATGAGGTTGGAGTTGAGCTTTAAGGATTTTCATCTCAGCACAATACTCTGCACAGCGCTAGCTTTTGTGTATTATTGATACAGGTATTTTTAAAAAACATTTAGTATTAGCCTATATATACCAGAAATCAGGCTGAAAGTAGGAGTGTCTAAATTGTGATTCAGACACTGAGCTCTATAGCAATTTCCATGGAAAGAGGTGACTGTACCTGCCTTCTCCACCGATCAAGCTGGTTTCTCTATAAACTATGGGCAAATATAAACCTAATATAAATCTTTCATAACTAGGTCTGCACCATTAAAATATATTAACATTTAGTATTCTGAGCCTTGAATAAACCCACTGGAATCTCTTTAGGATAATAATTGCAGAATAGTCTAAGGCAACATTACATTTTTAATCAAAATTTTTCCATTTTTTGTGTTGTCTGTTGTAAAGTCCAGCAGAGAATGTCTAATATATACTGTAAATATTTTACTACCTAGTCAGAACTAAAATGCATTTATCCAGTGAATTTATCCTCACATTTGCGTC
This sequence comes from Staurois parvus, assembly GCF_062004578.1. Classification (NCBI taxonomy): domain Eukaryota; kingdom Metazoa; phylum Chordata; class Amphibia; order Anura; family Ranidae; genus Staurois; species Staurois parvus. The sequence goes on from NW_028317893.1 coordinate 1,774,064, forward strand.
TAAACACACTGCATCTGCAGACCCTATTTATTCCTGTTTTGGAAAATGATACGTTTGCTTCTTTGCTGCATTTTTCCCAACTCCAGAAATCATGGTATTTCTCTTTTGCTCAATAATTAAAGTGTTCATTACAAGTAAGCTTTAAACACCTGTTAAATTACCATTCTTTATGGGAGTAGGTCTGAATCTAAGGAGATATTTCTAAGCACTAATGAATTAAGCCCCAGGCTTTTACCGAATAAATGATTTACTTTTGCTTTCTCTCTTTTGATCTTATGTGCACTATTGTAGCAGAATAGAGATAAGGTAGGATCAGAGAGGCAACTGTCAAAGGAAAAACTGTGTCAGAAATGAAGAATACAGTTTCTGTTCACTATATTGCTGCTTTTCTGATTTGATTTATATTTTTTCCTCTTCTCTCAGCTTCAGAAAAATAGTGTATTTCAAAAGCTCTGAACCATTTGCAGTTTAAAAGTCGCATATGAAGTTTTGCATAAGGAGAGTGCATAGTAATTGGAAGACAGCAATTTAAAAGGATACAGAAATCCTGTAAGGCAGGAAAACTACACATGTATTGGATTCTGCAATACCTATCGTACAATAGGGCAATAAGATTTTCAGCAGAGACTAAATGCTAAAATGATCTTCTATTTATCTCTCTTTCTCTGCGTGTGTGTGTGTATATTTTTATATATATATATATATATATATATATATATATATATATATATATACAGTGGGGATCGAAAGTTTGGGCACCCCAAAATTTGTATTAATGTGCATAAAGAAGCCAAGGAAAGATGGAAAAATCTCCAAAAGGCATCACATTACAGATTAGACATTCTTATATTATGTCAACAAAAGTTAGATTTTATTTCCATCATTTACACTTTCAAAATAACAGAAAACAAAAAAATGGCGTCTGCAAAAGTTTGGGCACCCTGCAGAATTTATAGCATGCACTGCCCCCTTTGCAAAGCTGAGACCTGCCAGTGTCATGGATTGTTCTCAATCATTGTCTGGGAAGACCAGGTGATGTCAATCTCAAAGGTTTTAAATGCCCAGACTCATCTGACCTTGCCCCAACAATCAGCACCATGGGTTCTTCTAAGCAGTTGTCTAGAAAACTGAAACTGAAAATAGTTGACACTCACAAAGCTGGAGAAGGCTATAAGAAGATAGCAAAGCGTTTTCAGATGTCTGTTCGGAATGTAATTAAGAAATGGCAGTCATCAGGAACAGTGGAAGTTAAATCAAGATCTGGAAGACCAAGAAAAATATCAGACAGAACAGCTCGCAGGATTGTGAGAAAAACAATTCAAAAACCACGTTTGACTGCACATCCCTCCAGAAAGATCTGGCAGACACTGGAGTTGTGTTACACTATTCCACTATTCCACTATAAAGAGATACTTGTACAAATATGGTCTTCATGGAAGAGTCATCAGAAGAAAACCTCTTTTACGTCCTCACCACAAAAATCATCGTTTGAACTTTGCAAATGAACATATAGACAAGCCTGATGCATTTTGGAAACAAGTTATGTGGACCGATGAGGTTAAAATTGAACTTTTTGGCCGGAATGAGCAAAGGTACGTTTGGAGAAGAAGGGGCACAGAATTTAATGAAAAGAACCTCTGTCCAACTGTTAATCATGCTTTGGGGTTGTGTTGCAGCCAGTGGCACAGGAAACATCTCACGAGTAGAAGGAAAAATTGATTCAATAAAATTTCAGCAAATTTTGGATGGTAACTTGATGCTATCTGTGAAAAAGCTGAAGTTAAAGAGAGGATGGCTTCTACAAATGGATAATGATCCTAAACACACCTCGAAATCCACGGGGGATTACATCAAGAGGCGTAAACTGAAGGTTTTGCCATGGCCTTCACAATCTACTGACCTCAACATAATTGAAAATCTATGGATAGACCTTAAAAGAGCAGTGCGTGACAGACAGCCCAGAAATCTCAAAGAACTGGAAGACTTTTGTAAGGAACAATGGGCAAAGATACCTCAAACAAGAATTGAAAGATTCTTGGCTGGCTACAAAAAGCGTTTACTAGCTGTGATACTTGCCAAAGGGGGCAGTACAAGATATTAACTCTGCAGGGTGCCCAAACGTTTGCAGACGCCATTTTTTTGTTTTCTGTTATTTTGAAAGTGTAAATGATGGAAATAAAATCTAACTTTTGTTGACATATTATAAGAATGTCTAATCTGTAATGTGATGCCTTTTGGAGATTTTTCCATCTTTCCTTGGCTTCTTTATGCACATTAATACAAATTTTTAGCTGGGGTGCCCAAACTTTCGATCCCCACTGTATATATATATATATATATATATATACTGTATATTTACTTTTATATATAGGCGGTATATTGTATATTTGTACTAATTTATTCTGTTAGGTACTATCAAAATATATTGATGAGATTTAAAGGGGGCTTTCAGTTCATAAGTGAGTTTTTAGATCCCATACTGAGCACTTTTGTAAACCTAGAGACCTGACTCACTTCATACCAGCTGGATTTCTGAGGTCGGTTGGTCTTTTTCTGCTTTCAGTTGTTCTGTTCATCCTAACCTTCGGTCGTGTGTTTGGGAAGTGAGGCCCATAGGCAATGAAATATGTAGAGGAACTGAAACCAGAAGAGACCATTGACTTTGCTCTGGAGTTCAATAGAACAGGGGCATGGAGGTTTTTCCTACTGCGACACCAAGTATGCTCATCACCCCAACTAAAGTAAAAAAACTGATATATGATATAGCACATATAATTGCTACAAACATGACAATATTTCCTTCCCCTTGCTAATTAAACTGGCTCAATTTTTTAAGATGTTTTGCAGAGTTCCAAGTCAAATCATATTGACTGCAGTAGAAGTCATCTATAGTGAGACAACTTCCAAAACGTTTGCTTGCAGGTGGTGCTCAGGCTTTAGCTTTTACTATTTTAACACTGATAGTAACGGCAGACCCTTTTTTTGTTTGCTTTGGTGAAAGGAAATGCCAACAGCAATATTCTCCAAAAGAGCAGATTATTTTTAGAGCTGTATATGAATTTCCATACATATGTTTCTGTTTTTTTGTCCAAATGGATCAATTTTTTTATCTGAAAAAAAGCCAGTGTCATTAAAATTTATATTTATATATATATATATATATATATATATATATATATATATATATATTTGTCCCTATCAAAGTCCAGCTGCTGTATGCAGATATTTTTCCTGATATCCAGTTATTATATAACCAAAAATACAGCACTACTATCAATATACTGTATATTACAGCTTCAATACCACGTCAAAAATACAATGAAAACGCAGTACAAAATATTCAACACAGTTTTGATACATAAATACATATAGGGGTTGATTTACTAAAACTGGAGAGTGCAAAATCTGGTCCAGCTCTGCATAGAATCCAATCAGCTTCCAATTTTATTTGTCATAGCTTAATTGAACAAGCTGAAGTTAGAAGCTGATTGGTTACCATGCACAGCTGCATCAGATTTTGCACTCTCCAGTTTAATAAGTCAACCCCACAGTGTTTCTGTGCCATTCCCGTATACTGTACTAAATACACATCATGTAATAAAAGTCCACCATAAGTGATTACCAACAATCAAAATAACAAAAAAAATTATTTTGCAAAGTCCTTATCCGACCAAACCAGTGAATCTTCTTTGCAAAAATCTTGTGCAATCCATCAAAACTCTTCCATGTGGCAAACTCACATATTCCAATGAAAGTCCATCTTTCATACAATGCATTAAAAACACTCAGTGATGACTGTGATCAGACATATCCTCCTGCTGTGAAAATTCCAACTTCCCCCATATGTAGGACATTCACCAGACCTCTAGACCCCTTAATAAATGGGTCTAATGTGCTCATGTTCATATCTCTGAATGTAGTCCCCTTCTTTCCTTATCTTCCCAAGAGTCAAACAGAATCAAAGACAGAGCAAGAGAAAGCCTTGTATCTCATAAAACCATTTTTTAATTGTAAAAACATAGCATAACAAGTCATGTTGCATTCACAAATTCCTGTGCCTGATGCAGCACTCCAGAGGATAAGCTTAGCCTTGTAAGAGCGACATTTCTGCAGTGTTTCCTGCTAGGTGCAAGTGTGTGTTCCACAGGGGCGGACTGACATCACATGTCAACCCTGCCCAATGAGTTTCGTCATCCAGGACATTACTGTATTCTTATTGCCTTTTGCTTTGTACACACCACCAAAATGCCCAAACTTCTTAGCAAATGAATAAGATCTCCACATTATAAGCACATAAAGAACAATCAACTCCACAGCAAAGATCATCATGGAAAGAGCATAGGGACAAACCACTTAGTGTGATACAATTTTAACCATCAATGATTTAATTAAAAAAAATCTACTGCAGATCTCCTATAATTTGGAGATCGTATCCATTTGGTAACAAGTTTGGGCACTTTGGTGGTGTGGCATACTGAAGCTGGCACCTGTGTGGAATTTTTTCATGTTATATTTATATGATTAAGGATAGCAGGTATTTCACTCATAAACATTTTCACCTATATTTAAAGGGACATGCACTTATTTTGTTGTGTTCGCACTGAAATTAATTAGTGAAGAATTTTGTTTCATTACACTGATTTTGATAGTTGTAATAATTTGTAATTGATTCAAAGGGAAAGCACACCTATTTCATATATATAAATATATATATATATATGTGTGTGTGTGTGTGTGTGTGTGTAAAAAAATGTTATCCTGTGTTTGGATGTCTAAAGTGCCACTTTTCTGTTTTTGATTAAAAAAAACACATGCAGGAAGTTTTGGGTTTTAGTTCAAATGAAATGGCATGAGGAACCTTATTTTGATACAAGCATGAAATAACTGACTATACAATAAACCAAAATACATTACAAATTCTGGTTACTGGGCTGTGGTCAGGTCCTCCGCAGTGGAAGGCTGAATAAAAATGGTGCCTCCTTCCCCAGCATGATGTAGGTTTGTCCCCACCCCTCTCCATTTCCCGGGCATTTCTCCCATCCAATAAAAACCCTGTTTCTTGTTTGTTTGGTGTGGAACGGCTGCTGCGCTATATTGTGGTGCCACACCAATATGGCTGCACATTGTGTAGGAGATATTGTCTTTGGCCCGAGAGCCAATTGCGGTGTGTGTGTGTTACTGACACCAATTACTGGCTTAGTTTCCAACATTGCCACCAGGCTCTATAGGGGAAAACCCTACCATTGCTAGGACAGACCCTTCAACATGGGGAACATCCCTAGCAAACGAGGATGGATGGGAACCATAACTTAATCCTCTACTAACCACTGTGGTTCCTCCTACCTGAAAAGTAAAAGCAGTCAAATACATACAGCAGCTGGAAAGGGAAGATGCAGAAAGTTCCAGTACACCAGAAAGGTAAGTATATCTAAGATTCTTTTAGGGCTTGTTTACACTTCTGGCAGCCCTCTAAAGAGTGACCTGCACTGGATCGCTTTTCAGAGAGCATTTGACAGGCGGTTTTAACCCCTAAAAGCCTGTACAGCAGACATATTCATTGCATGTAGTTGCCAGGTAGTAGCAGTGTGGCCTCATTCACTTGAATGAGTTATGTTCAGCAGGTACTGCCTGCCAAACATGATGGGGGTATAATTGTTGCTGTGGTGTGTGTACACACTCGCAGTATGTCTGCCTTTACAGCTTATGGTGAGTATAAACTAGGCTTTATAGGTGGGCAATTGGGTTAAAGTGCCCCTATATTGAGAGGGTCAATTTGAGGAACAACTCAGCTTCTGTCTAACTGAGCTCATAGATCTATTTTCCTTTTGATGGAAATGTTTCAATCCTTCCAATAAACATCAGCACGCTAACCCATTCTAAGTTCTACTGGTAAACTCTCTCTCATGTCAAGAGTTTTATCCTCTGTGGCAGTCCTCCTACAGGCTGACAGAAAATATAGATCAGACTTTAAATTTTACCTTTCATAGCTCTCTCAAACTTGGTCTTTCCATATGTTTGCACATATGTACCACTTCAATATCGCAGAATAAATTTTTAAGAGATATTTCCATGTTGACCATTAAAGTAAAACTAAAATAGACACACAAATAACCATAAGTTGCATGTTAGATTCAGTAATTTATTTTTTGAGCATATCAGTCATTTATATAGGCACATAAATTAAATATTTTTATACCTCCCTAAATTTAGGTTTTACTTCCATCCACCATTGAAAGTTGCAAATATTCTGTAGATTTTCTCAAGGGTGAAATATATTTATAAAATGAATATTGAAATATAAAAATGTAAGAGTCTCTAAACTATTCACTGGAGAGTAAGATGTTGGCTTTGTCTTAAATCCAATTATTGAAGGGTACGGTCACTCCAAACCATTTTAAATAATATATTTGCATTTTCTACCTTTTGAAGACATATAGTACATTAAGAAACTTCATTTTGATGGAGCAATATAGAACAATCCAAAGAGAAAGGTCATAAAGGGACGTGTAATAGCGACAAAACCTCAAGTCTGAGATAGGACATTGAGTCCTTGGCAGTAGAAGGACCATCTTGAGACTGATTTAGAAGTTATGCTAGAAAGAATGTCCCAACATGACGTGGATGTTTGTTTTTTTACTGAGCGTTACATAAAGTATATGTATACTTTTATGATAAAAACAACAATGAAATGGTAGCTAAGCCCTGTCATACTTCATTCTAAAAAGATCAGGAGAAACCATCAGTGATATAACACGACTCTCCATGCTGCATTTGCAGTAGCAGTGAAAGATAGATGAAAGTAAACAGAAGAAAACTTGAATTGGAAGGAACAGTGAACAGTAAAGAACTTGAATTGGCAGGAACCTTGATAACATCACTCAAAGAACAAGGAATTATATACTACATGTAGGAAAATTACAACTAAATTGTAAAAAGTTATTGCATTGTTGTAGGTGTTATGTTGAAAAGGAACACAGAGCTGGCACCTCTCAAGGCAAGGCCTTTGGTGCTAAAAAGAAAGTGATAAAATTATACACATCCCTACACTTAAACGTAAAGTCAATGCTTGACCAGCCTTTAATAATAAACCCTTTGCACAACACTGAAACATAACTCTGAATGCATAATTAGTATGTAAATACTAACGTACAAATAAAAGCATTTTATTATATCTGTTCAATAAGTGAAACAAATAACTGTTGATCCTGCCAAAAATTCACTGAGCTAATAAGGTTCTGTGCATTCTGCCTCTACTGGTATCAGAACTGCTTAGTTTATCTCCTGCTATGTTATGGAGATTAGGAGAGGGGGAGGCTTTCTGTAGTCCAATTTAGGAGCATGCATAAAGTGACAAAGCTGCTCCTCCATTGATACAGTACAGTATGTGACTGTTGTCACCAAAATATAGCAAAAGTATTACTTGCAGAATCACCAGTTAAAATAAAGGAAATAAAGCTTGTAAAAAAAAAAGAAAAAAATGCAGGCACCACATCGAACGACCGGTAAGCTAATACGTATATATATGAATATAATGTGTGTTCTTCGGTTTAAATATACTTAAAGTGGTTGTAAATGATAAAGTTTTTTTATCTTAATGCATTCTCTGCCGTAAAGTAAAAGACTTCTATTGTCCCCCCATGCATTGGAGTCCGATGTTGATCCAGCATTGTGCCCAAGAGCTCTCTCTCTCTGTCCTCACTGGCCATTGGCTCCTGCTGCTGTCAATCAAATGCAGTGATGAGGGACCAGGGGGAGGGGCTGAGTCACACTGCGTGCATCAATGGACACACAGAGCACAATCCGGATCGAGCTCACATGTACGCCATTATAGGAAGAGACTTCCTATGGTGGCACAGGGAGAAGAGGAGGAGCCAAATGCATCAGCGGGGGACCCCAGATGTGGAGGATCAGGGATGCTCTGTACAAAACCATTGTGCAGAGCAGGTAAGTATGACTTTTTGGAGGAGTTGTTGTACAAAAGCTCATATATTTTTCACTTCTGGTGAATGCATTATGATGGATTGTCACGGATTTACTTTTCTCTAGATGTCACTCCATTTCATTCGGTATTATTTAACACTTTTGGACACTTTACTTTTGGACTTTTTGCTGTTTATAAATGCACCTAAAATAAGATTTTTCATCACGCATGTAATCAGTTTTTATGATATAATTATTCTAGTGCTTTTACTAGTTGCTTACTATCATTGATGGTATACACATTAGCGCACACTTTTTTGTATGGGTAAGTATGACTTGTTTGTTATTTAAAAAAAAAAACTTTACAACCACTTTAATCCGTTAAAGCTGAAATCCATTCAGAACTGACAACCTACCTTTCTTGTTGAAAGTGCAATTTTTTCATGTTTCCCCATGTCAGTTAACAAGCTGTATTGCAATTTGCTGTCTCTAAATCATTTTCAGTCTGGCCTATGACTCCCCTTTTGAGCTGCTTGTGTGAAGCCAATCTGCTTGGGTATGCATCCTGTTCTGCAGCTATGCTGTTAGGTGTATGCTGTGTACACAAGTTTTACAATCACTGAAACGTCTGCCCATTGATAGACAGAAGAAGTCAGGCTAGTCACTCAGGTAATACTGTTATTCTTTTTTTTTCTGTTCAGTTAAAACCCTGCCCTCAAGAAGTTTAAGACAGGGAAAACTTATTAGTGGCCATTGCTGGGATTGGCATATTCAGGATTCAATCCAGATCCTCAAGCCCAGAATCCTATGGCAAAGAAATTCCATTTGAAAAGATATTTCGAATAAATTTAGACAATCAGAATTTCACACTACAAAGCTCTTGATCATATAATAGTTTCACTTGGATATCCCATCAGACTAAAAGGAGTTATTCCTCCTTGCTAGAGGAGACTGCTGTTGGTTCTCCTCTTCACAGAGGATAAACAACACAGTGATGTGCTACAGAGAACATGATCACTGTGAGAGCCAATCACAAGCTATCGCAGTGATCATGTGAACGATAGCCAACTCTTAGTCATTAGTAGAGATCGATCGGGATGGCATGATCAAGTGCAGCGCCCAGGATTAAAACCCACTTCCTGGAAGCTGAATATATACAGTATTTACCCAGTCATAAAGGGGTTAAGAGTAGCAGTCTAGAATTATTATTATTTTTTGGCAGGCAACTGCCAAGCTACAATGTACTTTACTATTTAGGTGTCAAAATATTAAATATTTTGTCATCATTTAGCAGCACATTATTATTATACAGCACATTTTGGTAACGATATGTATTTTTATTTTAAAGTTTATTTTCCACATTTAGTGTATGTGTTTGTGTGTGCATGTGCTAGTTTTTCAGACAAAATACACTAAGTATGTTTTTATTTATTTTTTTATCTGATGGTTTTACTCCAACATAATGAGCAGTGAAGCAGTGTCTCAGAGAGGAAAAAAAATTAATCACTTTACTCTAAATAACCTCTTCAATCCTTTTATATTTTATTATTTCCCATTAAATGGACATGAAAAACCTTTCTTCGATTTGTAGCTGCTTAAATTATGCAAATGATTTTGTATGTAATTATAATGCACCCGTTGTTAATTATAAATACAGCTTTTATTTTCATATGGATAGTAGTTATGTCATTTGAATAATTAAGTATTCAAGTTCATTGCCAATTTCATAGACAAACTATAATTCTTGTCTGTTTACTTGGAAGAAGTCAGAGGCTCTGCTTTATTGCACTCAGTATTAGTGAACATAAATATAATTTCAAAGTGGAAAAGGTATGGTGCTGTAAATCTTATACTTTATATCGTTTCTGGGTTTCCAAAATGATAAAGTTGAAATAGAAAGCTTAGAATTCTATTGCTGTTCTACCAAATTCCAACCCTCTAGAAAATTGTAAAACTATGCATTAAGTCAACTACTCTACTACTCTATTACTTGAAGGGTCAGTTGTGATCAGTGGGGAATATATGACTTTTTCTTGTAGTCATAGGGTAACAACAGACATATGTCATGTCTGTGTAAGTATTCCATAGACATATGTTGGCAGTTGTGTTTACAGAGCAAACAAAATGTCTCTAGGACCATAGTAGATACTATAAAGCTTAAATGTGTTACTGAGGCCATAGCATGCAAAGAAACAAACAAACAGAGGGCACGCAGGCCTTGTGCATTACCTTTAAAAATTCATTTATTGTATAAAAAATGGTAATATACTCACAAAGGATAAAATGTCAAAGGCACGTCATAAGAACAGCAAGGTCCAATCACACTGGATGATATCTGTAATGGGATTTTTAGACCTCCAACTGGTTGATGCGCTTCGAGGCTTTGCCTCTTCAGGATTCCCCTGGTCCATTGAGGACAGGAAGGGGTGCATCTTCTAGGCATCCCATGTGTGGTTCTAGCTTCTGTGAAGTCTATCGTTCAGAGCAGGAGTATATGTTAATGCTACTTTTTGTCATGCTGACGCCATAGGTCTGCTTTAGATGTAAGCTGCTTCATTACTTCCTTAAACCCATTTGGTAATTATTATTATTATTATACAGTATTTATATAGTGCCAATAGTTTGCTCAGCGCTGTACATTATGTAATGCCTGTTGTTCATCTTTAACATCTTCTCTACCGTGCGATAGCCAAAAGAAGGCTACAGCGCGGTTGTCTAGTTCTGGAAGGACGTCCATGGACATCCTCCCAGAACACACCCCCAGGGGCGCGCACACCCTGCGCCGCCGGTGATTGCTGTGTCCTACGGACACAGCTGATCACGTGATATGGTAAACGGCCAATCACAGCGGCCTTTTACCACGTGATCAGCTGTGTCCAATGACAGAGCAGATCACTGGGTAAATACAATTGCCAGTTATCGGCTGCACTTTCCTCATGCTGTCACAGCATGAGGAAAGTACTGCCAATAACCAGCAATTGTCAGAGAAGTCATCTGCACTGATTATCAGGGCATTGATGATCAGTGCCCTGATGATCAGTGCCCAGCAGTGCCACCGACCTGCATCACCCACCTGTGCCCATCAGTGCCTCCCACCTGTACCCATCAGTTCCACCCACCTGTGTCCATCAGTGCCACCCACCTGTGCCCTGCAGTTCCACCCACCTGTGCCCATCAGTGCCACCCACCTGTGCCCAGCAGTGCCATCAGTCAGTGCCACCCATCAGTGCCCAGCAGTGCTGACTATCAGTGCCCATCAGTGCCGCCTATCAGTGCAGTATCATCAGTGCCAGCTCATCAATGCCGCCTATCAGTGCCTCCTATCAATGCCCATCAGTGCTGCCTATCAGTGACACCTCATCAATGCCCATCAGTGCTGCCTATCAGTGCTGCCTATTAGTGCAGCCTCATCAACACACATCAGTGAAGGAGAAAAAATACCTGTTTGCAAACTTTTATAATAGAAACAAAGAAAAACTTTTTTTCCAAATTTTTTGCAATTTTTTTGTTTATAACACACAAAATAAAACACCCAGTGGCAATTAAATACCACCAAAAGAAAGCTCTATTTGTGTAAAATAAATTATAAAAATTTCATATGGGTACAGTGTTGCATGACCGCGCAATTGTCATTCAAAGTGTGACAGCGCTGAAAGCTGAAAATTGGCCTGGGCAGGAAGGGGGTTTAAGTGGTTAAACAATTTTAAAGAGTAGTTGTACCTTTAAAGAAAAACTGTCACAGACCCTCCAGATATAAAGAAGCAGCTGTGTGCCTCCAATAGAATTGAACATTACACCCTTGACAGCACTGCTACTGACAGCACTTCTTCTATGTGACCTCACACTGGTCCTATTCCCAATGAGCCAACCCTCAAAATTGGATGTATAGATGAAGGCACAGCTGGTCTATTCTGCTGAAAGGTTTATTGAAATCCAAGAGGGCACATCAGGAACGTGTGATAGCTCTCTCACAAGAGGGCACATCAGGAACGTGTGATAGCTCTCTCACAAGAGGGCACATCAGGAACGTGTGATAGCTCTCTCACAAGAGGGCACATCAGGAACATGTGATAGCTCTCTCACAAGAGGGCACATCAGGAACGTGTGATAGCTCTCTCACAAGAGGGCACATCAGGAACGTGTGATAGCTCTCTCACAAGAGGGCACATCAGGAACGTGTGATAGCTCTCTCACAAGAGGGCACATCAGGAACGTGTGATAGCTCTCTCACAAGAGGGAACATCAGGAACGTGTGATAGCTCTCTCACAAGATGGCACATCAGGAACGTGTGATAGCTCTCTCACAAGAGGGCACATCAGGAACGTGTGATAGCTCTCTCACAAGAGGGCACATCAGGAACGTGTGATAGCTCTCTCACAAGAGGGCACATCAGGAACATGTGATAGCTCTCTCACAAGAGGGCACATCAGGAACGTGTGATAGCTCTCTCACAAGAGGGCACATCAGGAACGTGTGATAGCTCTCTCACAAGAGGGCACATCAGGAACGTGTGATAGCTCTCTCACAAGAGGGCACATCAGGAACGTGTGATAGCTCTCTCACAAGAGGGCACATCAGGAACGTGTGATAGCTCTCTCACAAGAGGGAACATCAGGAACGTGTGATAGCTCTCTCACAAGATGGCACATCAGGAACGTGTGATAGCTCTCTCACAAGAGCGCATATCAGGAACGTGTGATAGCTCTCTCACAAGAGGGCACATCAGGAACGTGTGATAGCTCTCTCACAAGAGGGCACATCAGGAACGTGTGATAGCTCTCTCATAGGTTTCACAATACAAAGCTCTTGATCATAAAGTAGTTTCATTTGGATATCCCATCAGACTAAAAGGAGTTATTCCTTCTCACCAGGCAGTGTTGCCAACCTTTTACTGCCAATTTACTGACGGAGCACTTTTTTTGCTGACAACCTGAAATATGGCTTTAAAAACTAAGACAATCAATATTTAAACAGTATAAACACAATATGGAAACACTGACACTGTTTCTACGTTCACAAGTCAACAAGGCATGACAAATTATCAGCCCCTGTTATTTACAGACAGTTGTTAAAATCACTTTACTGACAGCTGACAACCCTGCCACCAAAGTAAGTGTGCTCCAACTGACCCTAACTAAAGAATCCAATCCATACACAGCCTACATTAAAAATATTCAACAACCCCCATCCCCCCCTCCTCTCCCTCCCCCATACATTTTCTTCCTCTTTCTACTGTGAATATACTCTACCTCTTTACTTCTTTCTTATTAAGTTGTTAAGATCATTTTGTCTGTTCAAACTGGATATTCTGTTCTGCTTATTGTTTTGTGGGGTGCTGCAAATTACTTGACTCATTGATATCTACTCTACCTTATAGGCTACATGTTCTGCTTATTAATATGCTATATGCACTCATGGACACTTTATTAGATACACCTGTTCAACTGCTTGGTAACACAAATTGCTAATCAGCCAATCACAGAAACTCAATGCATTTAGGCATCTAGAGGTGGTGATGACTTTCTGAAGTTCAAATGGAGCAGCATAATAGGGAAGAAAGGAGATTTAAGTGACTTTGAATGTGGCATGGTTCTTGGTGCCAGAGAAACTGGTCTGAGTATTTAAAAAACTCTGCTGATCTACAGGGATTTTCATGCACAACCATCTGTAGAGTTCACAAAGAATGGTCTGAAAAAGAGAAAATGTCCAGTGAGCGTCAGTTGTGTGGATGAAAATGCCAAGTTGATGTCAGAGGAGAATCAGCAGACTGGTTCAAGACAGAAAGACAATAGTAATCCATGTCAATATGTGCCAAAATCTTTGAGGAATGTTTCCAACACCTTGTTGAATCTATGCCATGAAGAATTAAGGCAGTTCTGAAGGCAAAAGGGAGTTTAACCCGGTACTAGCAAGGTGTACCTAATAAAGTGGCCGGTGAGTGTATACTGTTGGATGTCTTTACATTCTCAGCAGCTACATTCATGCTGCCTAACATCTTTTGGCTATTTTGAAATGTTTTCTTACGCTACGTTTTGTACCTCACTACTTTTTCAATAAAAATGTATTGAAAATTAAAACATTTAACAACAAAATACATGATATTTGAAAACATCAAACAATTCTGCTTATGGTATTTGATTAGTATTTTTATAGTTTATATGTTATCACTGACTTCCATAGCATCTGTTCTGTAGCAGACTAGAAATAATAGGTTAACTAGGTTAACTATTACAAACCCAAGCATGATGATTCTCAATTTTATCTATAAGTTGATAAATAATTCCCTCATGGATTTCATCAATCATCTTGGCTGTGCAGAAAAACGCATGTTCTATTCATAAAAATATCTCCACAAGCCAACCTGCAGCAGTTTGACCCCCTTGTTGACATCATCAAGACACCCCCAAAATCTCTGACAGGGCAGTGTGGTGGCATCTGTAAACACTGGTCCTGCAATGTGGGGTACAGCTGTCATCTTAAAGTGCTTGTGAACCCCTACATATACCCAGTGAAGTGTCTGGCTGAAATTACACACTGCAGAGCTCAGTGAGTAGAGCTCTGAGAGCTGATTGGAGGGAAGAGACACCTTCCTTCATACAGATCACAGGAACAGAGCTGAGGCTGTCAATCTGCTGGAGGTTCCTTCCTTGTCACCATTTTTCTCTTGGTGTCAGGAAAATTTGTCAGACATGATTCATGCTGATAGCAGAGGAACAAAGCAGCAGACAGAAATGACACTTAGTAATCTTAAGTGAGACAAGTACACACTATAGAGAGATATGCTTTGTTCATATTTCATGTCTGAGGTTTACGGGTACATCTTTATACCTAGTAAGGCAGCATACAGCTACTTAATTCCTATGGTAGCTGTGACGGAATGCCTGTCCCCCCGATTGGGTGATTCCATCAGAGAACTGCTTCCTCACCGCTGGGACACAGGACTAAGGTATTATAGCTGGGCATTGCACCCAAGACCAGGTGACATTAGTTTAGATTCAACTGAAACTGTTTATTGAACAGAAATACTGTTTTTTATACTCTTCAATAATAGGAGCAGCCCCCACATGAACAATAAACAAATAATATACATTAGGATAAACATCCCAACGAGGTGAAGTTGACACCAGACTAATCCTATCATGTAGGAGCCTCCAGGAGAACCAAACAATAGGTGACTCAATTAACTCAATTAACAAAATACACAATGGTAAACACATCATACCTTAATAAACAGATTACTGCAAGAGACCTCAGCATCAAGTTGTTTTGAGCTGATTACTTTAATATCTGCTGAGTCTAGGAGGGGGTTTGAAGCAGTCAATGCTGGTTTGGGCACTGAGGCCCAAAATCTGCATCCTGGTCCTCCAGTTGTCAGAGTGTGTCTTTTGGGGAGAGATGGACTTGAATCTGAAGTAAACTACTCCAAAGGTCCCCCCAGGCACACTCCTCCCAAAGAATATAGCACCCTCAGATGCCAGGGCCATGGTCAGCAGGCAAGAAGCTAGCCTGCAGTCCTCTCCAAAAGCTGCTGTCCTGATTGGGTCTGTCACAGTAGCTTTTTAAGTACAGGTGTAGCTGCCATTTTAAGTGTTTTCCTCTTCCGAAACAGTAGAAAAAGCACCTTTGTTTTACTTGGCAGCTGTTGACAACTTGGATCCCCACCTTTCTAAAATTCTAGCTATATTCTAACAACGTACAGCTTACTAGGAGTGTTTGGCTCCTGTTGTGGTTTTTCATTTAATGGAAAGCCTTAGAGTCCTAAATAGAATGTGTGGCTCTTGAGCAGTGTGTTGGGTTTCTCTCTAAATTGAAAACTGAAAATCTCTGATTTTCATGTAACATTTTGAACTGACCCCATGACATCCCTAGCAGAAGTCTCATTTTCTCTTTCAGGATTTTTTGTTCTTAGATTTATACCATCAAACCTTTCTAAGCTACTCAGCAGTTATGTGTTTTACTGCCTTTCTGCCGTGTTCATTATGAGTCGCAGAAAAGGGAAAAGTAGCCAGCTTTTGAGATGATAGTGTTGAAGGTTGTTTGGGTAGAAACATATATCAGATTCAATAAATAAATAAATAATAAATGAATAATTTTAAACATCACTCTATGACATGATCCAGAGGGCAGCATTTTGATGCCGTCTACCTGTCTGTTTACTTAGGGTTGTATTACCAGAGGAAGATTTACTTTATAGAAATGTGCCAAATAAACTATTTTCAAAGATTTTGTCATATCATTTTTCTTTGGAAAAAATACCAGATGTTTAGAAGAACTCTACATCAATATACATATACCCCCACTGGCCAATGTATTAGGTATACCTGTTCATTTGCTTGTTAACACAAATTACTAATCAGCCAATCATATGGAAGTAACTCAGTGCATTTAGGCATCTAGATATGGTGAAGCCTGAGCATCAGAATGGGGAATAAAATGACTTTTAACTTGGCATGGTTATTGGTGCCAGACGAGCTGATCTGAGTATTTCAAAAACTGCTGATCTACTATTATTATTATTATACAGGATTTATATAGCGCCAACAGTTTGCGCAGCGCTTTACAAAATGAATGTAGACTTTACAGTTACAATACAATTTGGTACAAGAGGGAACAGAGAGCCCTGTTCGTTAGAGCTTACAATCTATTAGGAAGGGTTGAGTGATACAAAAGGTAATAGCTGTGGGGGGGATGAGCTGATGGAGGAAATAAATGTCTACTTACATTTTCACGCACAACCATCTCTAGGGTTTACAGAAAATGGTCCGAAAAAGAGAAAATATCCTTTGAGTGGCAGTTGTGTGGACGAAAATGCCTTGTTAATGTCAGAGGAGAATGGGCAGACTGGTTCAAGATGATAGAAAGAATCCAGTAACTCATGTCAATATGGACCTAAATCTCTGAGGAATGTTCAACCAACACCTTGTTGAATCTATGCCATGAAGAATTAAGGCAGGTATGAAGGCAAAAGGGGATCCAACCTGGTATCAGCAAGGTATTACCTAATAAAGTGGCTGGTGAGTGTACATTGCCACAAAAGTTTATACTGTATAAAACAATTAGAGAGGACTGGGCTTCTCCAGTGTAATTCAAGTACTCTTTTGGAATCATTAAAGATTTTTCATTCAAATAAAATGGGTAGGGTTACACATTCTTGGGCCGAGGGGTGATACATTTTTTATTAAATGGCATAAGGCAGAAATACAGACAGCTTCTTCCTTCGTTTTGGATAGGGTGGGGAGGGTTTACAATTCCTGTTAGCATTTTATTGAGGTCTTGCTCTCTTTTGGGGAGATTTCTCCTCACTTCCTGATCCAGTGAGACAACAGGAAGTAAGAAATCTCACCAAATACAGAATCAAACATCAAAACAAGACAGACAGAATTTCTAACTTTCTATCTTTATCAGCAGGGCCTATGTTACACTAGCAAACCTGTCACTTACGACAACATGCCAGCAGAATTGCTAACACTTTCTGATATGGCATCTCAACCTTGATGCCCCAATTAGTATATCACTAGCAATCATGATTTAGCATTTTTTCTGTGAGTCACCTTCATAATGTAAAATGGCAGTTACACTAATGATTCTGCTGCTGCCAAAGTGTCCTAAAGAACCTCTCACAACAGGAAGGGAGGGTAAATCTGCCCAGCGGGGTTTATGCATATAGAAATATAAGCCTGAGATTATATCCCTTCCCCATTCCAATCATAACTAGCAATTTGATGTTGGAACTCTACTTTAATGGTTTTATCAGTACATAAAGCTTGTAGAGAGACTACATTTTTACTAAGCATGTTTCTCAGAGAGAATTGAGGTCTGCTGAACCAGTTAACGCTTATACTTGATTGCTTGCTTTGTCTAAATTCTATGGACACATTCACTCCAGCAAGCCACACTGATTCCCCATGATGCTGGTGTATGATGGAAGATACAGTGCCGAGTTTGCATGTTTTCCACGTGCTTGCGTAGGTTTCCTTCCACACTCCAAAGACATGCTGGTAGGTTAATCGTCCCTAGTATATGTGAGTTAGGGATGTTAGATTATATCTTTGAGGGTTAGGGACTGATGTGAATGTACAATATATATGTAAATTGCTGTGTAAAATTGATGGCGCTATATAAGTACCTGGAATCAATAAATATGGTAAAAATCCTATATCTACAAGCTCATCTTAATGTCATATATTTACCTAGCTAGGGAACGTACGCATCTACAGCTTATGTTGCACATATGGTAACCTTCCCTGTTATATTATTTAGTTACTTTAAAAAGTTCCTCCACCCAAAGAGTTTCTTCTATTTTGATTGGAGTAAGGAAAGCTTCAGTCCCATGCTAGGTCTTTGCTACTTTCTAGGTTCCCTGTGAGGAAAATCATAGTGGGTTGAGTTCAACGTTTCTTCTGTATTAGAATAGGTTATCGGGCAAATGAAGAGATGGGGTAACTGTAACTTGCAATGTATTAAGCAGGTGCAAAGTTAGAAGCAATAATGCAATACAGGATGGAAAAACAAGCATACTTATTAAAAATAAAACATGTACCAACAATGACAATTTATAGCAATGTCTCTGTGACTGAATCAGGGTAATATGTGGTTGCATAGCATATTCTCCACAAGTAAAACAGTTCAGAACACAGCTACTTGTGATTCTCCTAGAAAACAGCATTCCTCTCAGTGAAATCCAGATGAACAGCTGGAGGTATCTAAGGCACAAAGACAAAGGGTCACCCCACTGTATCTGGGGTACTCTGGTAGCAGTTGGTGAGGGTCTCCCTGCAGCTGGAGAGATTGCATTCTATTGTGGCCCAGGCATAGCTATCCACATGCTATCAGTGGAGGACCTCTCAGCTGGCCGCAGATCACTTGCCTAGCTACCTTTGCCTTATTAGTTATGAGCTCTTGAGAGAGGGAAGATAAGGAACTTATACTCCCTAGTCATGTTAAGAAACCCAGAGAGTTGTGGAAAATAAAGTTAAAGGGCACCTGCTTCTGAGCATTGTAGGCAAAAGGACACTCCACTACACAGCTTAACTACTCATATCATGATTTAGGTCTTCACATGGGGGTTATTCCTGAGGATACCACATCGCTGTGCCTTACACTATAATTTTTAATGTGCCATTTATAAAATGTTTGACTAATGTTGTCCTCAGTTTCATGGAGTATGTTTGCATCCACAGTGTAGGCCATACTAAAAACATATCATGATGCCTGTTGATTGAGCCTGTGAATAGCCATTCCTTTGTTATCACAATAACTAGCATATACACAGCTTATCAGAATACTGCATTGTCGATCTCCATTTATGTTCCCATTACAGTTTATTCTTGGCTCATTATCTAAAGAGGAAGCTTGGGTGGCACTGCTTTGAAAGGCATGTGTGATAGTGACAATGTAAATTGTACCTTGCGTATTGCTCAAATGAAGCAGACATGATTGTTCGGTTAGATCTCCAGATAATTAAATCATCTTGTGAACAACTGAAGCAGTCATTTCTGTTACTTCAGTCAAGCTGGCATTTTTCTAGTTCTATTAGGAAGTTATCGCTGTAATTCTACTCCTAACCTTGGAGTGTGGATTTTCCCCTCCCTCTATGTGGCATAATGTTTTGTGACTCTTTTTTTTCCAGAGCTTCTTTGAAGGACAGGCAGCACCGTGGGAGTCAGCAAAGAAAGACGAGAACAGAATGAAGAACAGATATGGGAATATCATAGCATGTAAGTCTTGACAGTACAATAGTGGCACTGCATATTATTCCATTGCAGTGGCTGCTCTGATAAAACTGACCAGAAATTTTTCCCAGCATGCCCTTTGAGGACAATTATATTTTAAGCCCCCGAGCAGTATTATCTTTGCTTAATGAATGCTGAAAGTAGCAAATTAAATATGTGGATTAACCCTTCAAGACCTAGAGTCAGGATGGAGCTAATTGTGTGTTAATTTTGCTGTATTTCAAGGTTGTGAGTGCCTGGTAATTATGCACTCATTTATCTTAGGTTACAGGTTTTTGTTTCAGAGAGATTCCATGCTGAAATTAAAGATTTCATTACACAGGCAAATTTATAACCTTTACAAATGTGAAACATCCGTAGATCATTCAGAAGAAAAGGTTACAAATTTTGTGCCTGTTAAATAAATCATCTTAGCCCAAAGAGCAGGCATATATTTAAAAACTTCCTACCGTATAGATTATTATGCGCAAACTTGCAAAATCAGAATCAATTTCCTCTTCTAAGGTTATAACGTTCTCCGCAGAGATAAAACTACTTCTGTGTGAAGATTTAGTACGTATAACAGGTTTAAATAACAAAACTATATTATGTTATCGATTTACAATTTCTTGATGATGGCTAAACAAGTTTTAGCTTTCTCTCTAAGTTTTTATTCATCAACATAAATAGGGTTCTATTGTGACCCATTAAAGAACTGTTTGCATAACCAGAAACCCAATGAGAAATATCATTAATGAATATGTTAATGTCAGTGTTTACTTTTGAAGTATGCTGAAAGATTTTCTTAGGTACACTCAATCTGATCATTCCCAATTTTGACCACATATCTGTGTAGATATGTCTTATAGATCTGGACAACTGGCATCTTAAAGCAGAACTAGAGTATGTTTTTGTAAATGGAAACACTTTAAAATTGCAATGTAAAAATAATGCATGCACATGTAAACATCCCTGTTAGCGTTTGCTTTATCCAAATTATATATTATCCATATGCTGCCATGCAGACTATTTTTTCCATTTACCTCCTCAACATAGTGATGAAGATGGTACTACTAACTGAAATAAGTGATGTAACCATTCCCTTACAGTAAGTTCTCTGTAGGAACTCCTGTCATCATTCATTGTCAGGAACCAAGCATGTTCAACCCCACCCTAAGGCCCCGTACACACACAATAAGAATATCGGACAACTGATCGTCATTTTTTTTTTGCATGCTAGTCTCATATCAAAAGTGAAGAGGTTACTAAAGCTACGAAATTTTCTTGTACGACATAATAAAAAAATTGAAAGTGATGTAATGTATTGTATTTGTATTGTATTTTCAGACAAAAACAGTACCAATTAAACAAAAATGGTACGATCTAGAATTGTACAAGAAAAATTTTCGTGTGTTTCCCTTTGAATAATTTCGTACAAAAGCTATGTACTAACAGTCAGATTATTGTACGAATGCTTCGAAAGCAGTATTCTTCATTTGATTTTCTGATAGTGTGTACTAGGCTTAATTCTTCCCCTTTTCCAGCTCATTTATCAGCTAGTTGTTAAACTGGCCATTCACTGTTAAGCCAGCCATAGATGGATCAAATCTTGGACAGTTCAGCAGGAATCGGCCGACATGCGATCCATCTGTGGGCTGGTTGGTTGTGCTGAAGTCGATCCTTTGATCGACTTCAGTACAACCAGTTTGTCAGATTTTTTTCATGCAATCACTGCCAGTGGCTGTAGCTGCCAGCAGGGATCATTGTGTTCTGAAGGCTCCCCACAGGAAAAACACAATAGCACTGTGGGAGGGATTCCCCCATACACTGACTGTGTTGATGGGGAAATTGAGCAATTTTCTTTGCTGCCACCTGTGCCTGAAAGAAAGAAATTGCATAATCTATGAGTTGCTTTGTTTTTGTTTTTTTTTCTCATTCAGTCTCCTCCACCCACACAAACAATGTGGTTCCACCAATACATAGTTTTCTGATAGCAGCACCTGCCACTATCAGAATACACTGATCAGTAAATGCAGCTGCTGATTGATAAAAATTTTCAAGCATGTCCCTTTGAAAAAAAGTTGATTAAACAATCAACTTCTGTCAAACGGTGGTCCACACTAATCAAAATCGAGTTGGTCCTTGCTGGACAAGCCAGACTCCATTCAGTGTATGGTCAGCTTTATTAGTTTAACTAAATGAAGCTGTCTATCAAATGAGAAAGGAGAATACATGGCACGACTGGTAAAAACCATATTGTTCTGTTCATTGATAGTCTGTGTTGTTGCCCTGAGTGACTTTGATTAGATGGTAGAGTTCCCTTCATCCTATACGATGTTTTATTATTTACATTATGGTTCTAAAACAGTCTAATATACACTATATTTCCAAAAGGATTGGGACACCTGCCTTTACACACACATGAACTTTAATGGCATCCCAGTCTTAGACCGTAGAGTTCAATATTGAGTTGGCCAACCCTTTGCAGCTATAACAGCTTCAACTATTCTGGGAAGGCTGTCCACGAGGTTTAGGTGTGTGTCTATGGGAATGTTTGACCATTCTTCCGGAAGCGTATTTGTGAGGTTAGCCATTGATGTAAGACGAGAAGATCTGGCTTATAGTCTCTGTTCTAATTCATCCAAAAAGTGTTCTATTAGGTTGAGGTCAGGACTCTGAGCAGCCCAGTAAAGTTCCTCCACCCCAAACTCACTCATCCATGTCTTTATGGACCTTGCTTTGTGCACTGGTAACACACACAGTCATGTTGGAACAGGAATGGGCCATTGCTACAAAATTGGGAGCATGAAATTGTCCAAAATGTTGTGGTATGCTGACACCTTAAGAGTTCCCTTCACTGGAACTAAGGGCCCAAGCCCAACCCCTAAAAAACAACCCCACACCATAATCCCCCCTCCACCAAACTTTACACTTGACACAATGCAGTCAGGCAAGTACCGCTCTCCTGGCAACCATCAAACCCAGACACGTCCATCAGATTGCTAGACAGAGAAGTGTGATTTGTCACTCCAGAGAACACTTCTCCACTGCTCTAGAGTCCAATGGTGGTGTGCTTTACACCACTGCTTTGCATTGCACTTGATAATGTAAGGCTTGGATGCAGTTGGCAACTTCTGCGCACTGTGCGCTTCGGCATGCGCTGACCTCGCTCAGTCATTTTACGTGGCCTTCCACTTCGCAGCTGAGTTTCTGTTGTTCCCAGTTGCTCCCACTTTGTTATAATACCACTAACAGTTGACCATGGAATATTTAATAGCAAGGAAATTTCGCAGATGGACTTATTGCACAGCTGGCAACCTATCACGGTACTATGCTTGAGTTGAGAGCGACCCATTCTTTCACAAATGTTTGCAGAAGCAGTCTGCATGCCTAGGTGCTTGATTTTATATACCTGTGGCCATGGAAGTGATTGGAACACCTAAATCCAATGATTTGGAGGGGTGTCCCAATACTTTTGGCAATATAGTGTAAGCAATCATAGGCCTGTGTATGAGTACCTGGCTCTTTGCATCCAGGCAGTAAAAGAAAAGTTTTCTTTAAATGTTATATATGGTTTGGGGTCAATTATATTAGGTGTTTGGATTTTAGATTATATTTTTTTTTATTTGATATTTGTTTTAATCTTTTACTATATGCATACGATCTTTGTTTAAAAGAAGCAAATTACACTGAGGGCTCATTCGCTGGGACAAAGCTGAGCAGGATCCAGCACAGTCCCAATACAAGACACAGCAAAATGCCTTGTCTCCTTTGGTGTCAGTTCACATCGCTGCATTCATTGCAGTGGTGTGTGCTGACAAGTACTGCATGCAGCCTTCACAGCAAGGTGGTGCTACACTTTTCTTATAAAGCAGCAATTTGTAAGAGTATTTTGAATTTGAGAGGAGTAGACTTGTAGAGCAGATTTTGTACATCTGTGTACACAGTTTAAATTCAATTTCATTTAAGCAGGTGATTAATAGCTTGGTGAATAATTAACAGCTATGAAGATATATGTTTACATTTTGAATATACCTAATCAGTTTGAAGTAGACATGATAAGACTGGTGAGGCAGACATACAATCTGCTGGACTTTAATAAATTAAAAAACTACATGTGTTTCAATACTGGTAAATAGGATTATTCTGGTTCACAAAGAGCTGTGCAGGATCTATTATTATGATTACTCTTTTTAATAACATCATTATTATTATTACTACTACTACTATTAATTCACTGTCCACTCCCACAGTTTTGTTGATGGGGCAGCTCTCTTCCAAAGCATTATATGCATCTAATGGACTGACGTGTTCTACTGGGATGTTTTCCACTAAAGTAGAACAGTATTGGCATACCAATAATTTTAATTACAGGTCTATAGCTTTTAGCATTACATGAGACTGACTGTCACTTGCTGACACTGTTGACTTTTTGATACTAGAGCATAATTAAGCCCTGTGGTGCATTAGGAACTAGGCTGTGTCTTATCACCGTGGAAGGGAAATACGTAATAAGGAACTGTGCCATCAGGAAGAAAAGTAATTTATTACAATGAGCAAAAGCAGCTAGCTCAGAGCAATGGGCCAAGACCCATTTTAATTTAATTCAACAGACCTTTTGGGAATCTGTGAAGACTTAAGTTTGCTAATTCCATTCCAAAGTTATTCAGAAACTGGGTAAGCCAGATAATCTAACTTGTTACAATAGCACATCCCTTTAATTCACATATTAGTCATAAAGCCTCGGATTTGTGAAATGTGTTATGCCTCAGAGATGTTTACACCTTCTCTAATTTAGAAGGCAAGAACAATCAAATAACCAACATTTTTTTTTTCTAATCTGTACAAGCTAAGGTATGCAGTTTAGAAAAAAGCATTCTCTGATAGGAACACCACAGAAAGGCAGCTTCCAGGTATGCGGCATTGGCTTTGGAAAAATATTCAATCAAAGCTGGGACAACACACTTTATTTGTAAGAGTTTCCATTTTTGTCAAAAAATATTTTTGCATTACAAATTACAAAAAAATCTTAATGTTAAGTTTTCTGTTAATAATAAAAAATCTGCCCCCCCCCCCTGCAAGTCAATGGCATAATGTGCTGGTATGGATTGTGTGCTAGCACATTATGAAAGACTTACCTGTAAAAGGATCCCTCCAGCGGTGTGCTGTCGCCACTGTCAGGGCTTCCATCTTTACCCAAACTTTTTTCCAGGTTCGCAGACTCCGACCATTTGAATGACCAAGCTGGGATGATGTCAGTCCCATGCATGCACCTGAGAGTCTCGGCCGCGGCACAGTACTCTGGATTGACATCACATTCATTGTGCCCTCAATTTGGAGTGCCGTGCTCATGCATTGGTGAGATCACCGGCTGCAAAGCAAGTCAATATATTAATTTTACCTACAGGTAAAGTGGAGCTCCACCTAAAATGGGAAGTTCTGCTTTAAGGACTGCCCCCCCCGCTCCCCATTAAGGATTGGCACCTTTGGGGGGCGGGGGGAGCAGGTACCCGAATTTGACAGGTACCCGCTCCCACTTCCGGTCCGATCGCCTAGGCGA
Organism: Staurois parvus; assembly: GCF_062004578.1. Taxonomy (NCBI): domain Eukaryota; kingdom Metazoa; phylum Chordata; class Amphibia; order Anura; family Ranidae; genus Staurois; species Staurois parvus. The sequence continues at coordinate 1,799,256 of NW_028317893.1, forward strand.
TCGGAAACAGAAGGTGTCCTCCCTCCCTCCTTGTAGTCTTTCGGGACATGTGACAGGTCCCAGAAGACTACAGGACCATTCATGAAGCGCAGCGCTACTCGCGCATGCGAAGTGGGTACCCGGCTGTGAAGCTGTATGCTATCACAGCTGGGTGCCCACACTGAAGATGCCGGCCTCCTGGAATACAGGACGGCCGGTGAAGTGGGCTGCGGGGGACACACCGTGGGACCGAGGGACAGGTAAGTGGCTGTTTTTTAAAAGTCAGCAGTTACATTTTTAGAGTTACAGTAGCTGCTGACTTTTATTTTTTGACAGCATGAGTGGAACTCTGCTTTAGGCTTCATTATAAGTTTACCAATAGGTAAAAGCGAAAATGCTGAGTTTATTACCGCTCTAAGGAATTATCACACTTTTAAATCACTTTAGCTCCGAGGGCAAACCAACCTGATACCTTAGTCCTGCTTTTTTTTTTACTGCCCTTTGATTGCTGCACTGGATTAATTAAAGGTCTTGCCAGTTCCAAATTCATTCTGTTTCCGAATAAAGTCATTTACAGACACACAGCTTTTTGATTGCATCGTTATATAGATTAAGGCATTCTTAGCACCTTAGCCATATAGATATCCAAGGCTAGCTCGTGATTGGCTAGCAGGGATAAGCAGCAAGTAAAACAACTGACAAGGATGCCTACCTTTGTATACTTCTACATTGCTCACTCCTTTACCTATTCCTCTCAGCACATTTGTACCAGCACATCTATACATTTTATAAACGCATGCGCTGTACAGTATTCATGATTTTGGGTTGCTAGTGTGATTCAGCCAGGTATGAGATGCAACATAACTGCTACTTTTTATTTTCATAGCAAAAGGCACTCATATGCCTTGTGGATTAATTCCTGAAGAGTTAGGGCAATAATGTTAAATGTTCAGCAAGTATTTAAATTGTAACTCTGAATCTGTTGCAGATGACCATTCCAGAGTGAGACTGCTGAATATCGAAGATGAAGCCAGCTCAGACTATATTAATGGAAACTATATCGATGTACGTATTCTCTAATTATTGAAATCAACAGTATATTATGATGCGGTATAACAAGCACACCTAAGTGTTTTTAATCAGCTGTTTCTTCTAAAACATCAAGAGATATCATTGGAAATAACATTTATGTCCTGTTTTTGCATTTTGTATATTTTGTGTTTATTTTGAATACAAAATATCATACATAGGAATTATTTTGGCTTTCCTTAACCATTTGCCCTCCTGAGGATTTACCCCCGTTCCTGACCAGGCCATTTTTTGCATTATGGCGCTGCATTACTTTGACAATTTCGCGGTCATGCAATGCTGCACCGAATTGAAATTTACTTCCTTTTTTCCCGTGAATAGAGCTTTCTTTCAGTGGTATTTGATCGCCTGTGAGTTTTTAATTTTTTTGTGCTATAAAAAAAGGCCAACAATTTTGAGAAAAAAAACTGTATGTTTGACTTTTTGCTATTAAACATGTCCAGTAAAAAAAATTTAAAAAATCAGATTTCGTCATAAATTTAGGCCAAAATGTATTCTGCTGCATGCCTTTGCTAAAAAAAAATCCCAATATGTGTAAATTAATTGGTTTACATGAAATTTATAGCATTTACAAATTTATATACTAGGATTTATTGTTAAATTATTACTAGTAATGGCAGTGATCAGTGACTTATAGCAGGACTGCGGTGGGCATTCTGACACTGGGGGGAACTGACATGGTGTCACTGACATCCCAAGTGACACCAATACAGTGATCAATGCTAATAAAAAGCACTGACAATGTACTAATGGCACTGGGCAGGAAGGGGTTAACATAGGGGGCTATCAAAGGGTTAACTGCGTGCTGTGTGCCGTTTATAACTGTGTGCTGTGTTTGTGCTTCACTGTAAGCACACTGATTTGCATGGGTGTGCATAGCACACCCATGCAAAGCAGTGTGCAGGAGCTGACAGGGGAGAGAACTGTTTTGCTTACAAACAGTTCTCCCCCTCATCAGAGATGCCCGGCAATCACTGGACGCCGGCGAATGGTGGCATGGGTAGGGAGCGCACACACCTCGCATGTGAACACTACTTCAAAATTGCTAAATCACGTATATATACATGATTTTACGCACCCTTGCTGCCCTGTAGCAGTTCTTCTGCTATAGGGTGGACGTTAAAGCCCAACTCCATAAAACCTAAAAACTTTCCCTTGCAGTGGAGCTGTGGTTGCACTGCTGCAACCACTTGTTTCTGTCTAGGGGATTTAAAAACAGTTGTACTTACCTGAGCTTCCACTCCTTCAGAAGTCAGCACTCCCCTGCATTCCAGCAATGTATTGTTCCTCAGGGTCCTCACATCCAATGCAAGGTTTTGACAAAATCACTGCCACAGTGTGAAACATGTTAACCTCTTCCCTTCCCTGTCTGTACATCTGTGTTGATTTTATATGTGGTGACTAATAAAGGCTATTTTGGATCTTCAGTTGAGTGTATAGCCATCCAAATTTTTTGTTGGGTGGATTCAGTGCGGGGCTATGGTCCCTGCATCAGTCTTGATGATGTCAGAGGACCTAAGAGTGCTAGAGCATAGGCCAGAAGAGGCGGGAACCAGTCTAGCAGAACAGAGGAGCCTGCTGGAGCAGAGGATCAGGTAAGTAAACTGCTTTACCATGTCTCCTAGACAGAAACAAGCAGTTAATCCCTGCATTGCAGCCCCACTGCAAGGGAGGATTTTTAAAACATTTTTAAATGGGTTCATACTAAATGTATACACTTTTTTTTTAGGAATAAACATTTTAAGATACAACAAAGCCAAGAATAAACATTTTAAAATACAACAAAGTCAGAGCACTTTGGGTTAGCTAATGAGACAGCTCTGCATACACTGCTGGCTTTGCTGCTCAATTTATTTGATGTATTGATTTCTGCAAAGTCATCTGATAAGGGATGTGTTACTGCTACCATGACTTATTTAGGCAACACAATTAAGAGTGATGCTTTTTCATATGTGAAAAGGAAACTAGAGTGTCTTCTGCTGCCTGGGCAGAAGACTTCATAATAATAATTGCAATATGTTTTGTAACTTATCAAAAAGTAGCTTTAAATTGTGTATTTAGAGCTTATCTCTGGGGAAAGTAAAACTCATCCCTTGCAGTGGAGCTGCCCCTGCACTGCAAGGGTTAAATGGGGGGAGCTTGTGGGAACAGTGGACTGGGTAAGTAAAGTGCTTTTTCTGGTACACTAGACCTAAATCAGCATTTAATCCTTGCAGTACGGGGGCAATGGAAGATTTTTACTTTTCATAGTGTTCAGCTTTAGGAGTTCAAAAAAGAGCAAATGTTATACTTTTTGCTTTGGGTTTAGGTAAATATAAACACTACACAATTCCTTTAAAGGAGAAGTATGGCCAAAGCTCTTTTTGCCCTACTTCTCCTATGGATCACAGGAGTGCGCTTCATTCTACTTGTCTGTAACCCGTATTCAACTAACAGTGGGCTAAAGTCGGCTATTGGCTGATGTCACTAACCCAGTTTAGACTCTGAAGAGATCAGTGAGCCCCTAGGAGCTCAAGTCAGCCGCTCTTTCCGCCTCCACAGCCCAACGTTTTAGTGAGTGCTGGAAGGGTGGAGCAGAAAGCTGGTGATTGTTAGTTAGTTGTCCCTGCTCACTGAAGACCAAGAACTGAGGGATCAGCCTTTGATCACTCAGTTCTCAGTCTTAGAGGCAGCAGGGGACAGATACATCATCGGACAGGTGCTGCATCCACCTAGGTGAGTGTGTGTTTGGTTTTTTTTTAAAGCTCATACTTCATATAAAAATAAAATAAAAGATAAAATAAATTCTGAGAAAGTAAAGCTATCATTTTTTACCCCTGATTTAAAGTAACGCCTTAAACATTCCTAAATAGATCAGACAGTCGGTGCCTGCAGCAGTCATTAGATTTTCTGGATAAAATATACCTTTCTCGTGGCCTACCCTGCACAGGTGATTTCCACAGAATTCTATAGATCCAACTCTGATAATCTCCTGTATAAAATTGTAATGACTGATACTGAACTGTAGTGTAAAAGTACAGTATAATGGACTATATGGACTAATGGACTATATCTATTATCTCCTCACCTCTCGTATTGTAAGCTTGCATAGGAAAAGCACTGCATAATTAATTATAAGGTTCTAGTAAGAATGAAATAGATTTTTAGCCTCATTGAAAATGCAGCTAGAAGCTTTTACCAATAAACTTCTGGAACTGCATGCTGTCTTTAGCTTTCAGTTGTTTTCTGCTTATGTGGGCCCCATAGACCCAAGACTAAGGCAGGCCATAGATTATGTAATTTGTTTTCTTCCTCCATGATTGGAAGGAAACACAATTTCTTGATTCCCCAATTAACACAGTCAGTGTTGATGGGGGATTCCCTCCTACAGAACTATTGTGTTCTGTCGGCAAGGAGCACAGGGAGCCTTCCCTGCCATGAGAACACACTGAGGGCTTGTTTACACTTGCTTCAAAATGTGGTATTGGTCACACTTTTTTAAAGCTCTCTGAATGCTAATGAAAGCAAATGTCACTAAATGAAGTGGTAAGCTTACAGTCCTGTTTACATATTGCGTTTCCTTTGCTTCACTTCATAAATTATACCCCATGTCACTTTCTTGGTGCAAAGTGTCTCCAAAGCCTCCATAGAAGTTTGTGATAAAGTTTGCTAACAGCACTTGTGGCTTTTGAGAGGCTTTAAGGGCTCATTTACATTTGCTTAAAAATGTGGCATTGGGCACGCTTTTATAAAGCACTCTAAATGCCAATCAAAGCACCTGTCTCTAAATAAAATGGAAAGTTTACGGTCCCTTGTTCACACTGTTGTGTTTGCTTTGCTGCAAAAATCTTACCACTTTCTTGGTTTTTCAAAGTATCTCCAAAGCCTCTATAGAAGTCTATGATAAAGCTTGCTAACAGTACTTGCAGCTTTTGAGAGGCCTTTATTCTGCATTAGCTTCTCTTTGTTTGGAGGTATTGGAGGTATGTGATATTCCAATAGGCACTAGGACAACTGCAAGCGAACCAGAAAGACGTCATCAGCATTCACTGCGGTTTTAAGTGTATGTATTGGAAATGTCTGGTGCAGATGTCACATCTGGTGTGCAGCATGGAGCAGCGAAAAGGTGAGTGGGGTCTAGACCAGAGTGAAGCAATTAGCAGATGGCACACATGGTGTGCAACATGGGAACACTATGGCAGAAGGTGAACGGGGATGGGAGAGAGGACTGAAAGGCAGAGAATCAGCAGAGCTTGAGGACCAGAGCAGGAGAAGCTAGCAACATTGCATGTGGTGTGCAGTGTAGGAGCAATAGAGTAAGAGGTAGGTGGGGGCCAGAGAGAGAGAAGGATCAGCAAAGCTGGGGGTTACTATCAAGTGGTGGATCAGAAGAACTGGGGGTTACTATTGAGTAGGGGATCAGCAGAGCTGGAAGCTACTTTTGAGAGGGGGATCAGCAGAGTTGGGGTTTACTACTGAGCGGGGGATCAGCAGAGATGGGGGTTACTTCTGAGCAGGGGATCAGCAGAGATGGGGGTTACTTCTGAGCGAGGGATCAGCAGAGATGGTGGTTACTACTGAGTGGGTACCAATGGACTTGGGATCTGTTGAACTAGGGTACTAAATAAGCTGGGGATCTGCTGAGAGGTGGTACTGCTGAGCTGGGGTTCTACTGGGCCCCTTTAAAACAAATAGAAGATCAACACACATCACAGGGTAAAAAGCATTATAAAAACATCATTGAAGCATCACAAAACATCAAAAACATAAAAAAAAGCAAGTTGAAGCGATAGGTGATTTACTGTGTGTTAAAGTAGAAGCAAGTGTAAATGAGACCTGCTTGTTTGGGAAGAAATCGACAGGCTAGTTGTACACAAGCTGATTGATAGATTGACTCCAACCAGGGTATCCATGCATGGCTTGAAATTCGGCCGTGCCCTGTTGAATTTCAATCCATGTATGGCTGGCTTAACAGAAGGCTTGAAATTCACACATTTCCTTGAGATAATGCTTCTCCAGGTTGCTTCCAGTGCAGATTTAATGACTAAATGCCTAGACATTTGTTCACAGTTTCAGAGTTCAGACTGTCTGATCCTTCCTATCAGCAGCAATCATGTCACCCAAGGCATTGATTATTTGGTCATGGAATCAGTACTGGAGAAAGCCTGGAAGAGCAGAACAAAAATAAATCCAGCTCACTTAGAAGAGGAAACTTAATTAAAAGTTTCTTACCACTTTTTGTATTATTAATAGTAATAATAATACTGTCACTGGCCCTGATAACACAAAAATAGCATAATAACTAATAAAAAGGGAAAAGTCTGCCCACTCTGTGCTGTTCTTTTTTATCTTGGTATTTCTTGATCACACATGGATATCCCATTGTGTAAAATCATCAAGTCAGTAATGATATGATATTTTAAGATCACGTAATTACTTAGCCTGAGATTCTGCTGTCCAGGGATGCCCAGCTGTGTAGTACTGAACAGCACAGCTCTTTGTGATATATTATACAATAAATCCATAAGTTTCTGCCATCATGATGTAATGTGTATTAAGGCAGGGCCCTTGGTGAGTATGCTGTTGGACGGAAAGTCAGTGTTGCACTTTTTGCCATTATCTAGTGAGAGGTTTTCTTTACACACTGATGAATGCATATAGAAAGTAACTGTTATGTCCCTCTTCTGTCACTAGTTTGGCATAATTCTCCATTAAATAGAAAGCTGTTTGCATATTAATGTGACAAAACTATGTAATTCCTAATGCTGTGATTTGCAGTCTCTTGTCATCTCCACACTTTTAAGTTCCCTTCAAAGGAGTGTGCAGCTGTTAACCAGTGCTTCTAATGCAAGCAAGCCATTTCATTAAATATGTAAGCCCTTTAATTATTCAGCACCACTTCTTTGTTCATATTGCATCATGTTAACCAAATGTTTTACATTAGAATGAACTGTCTGAGAAATGGTGAGTTTGTAGATAAATCTATTCATTCCAAGTTATAATTGAAAATTATAGAAACTACACTGCAAATATAGAAAAGTATTGGGAGGCAGTTTCCTAATGTAAAATATATGCAGCTGAACTGACATGACAATTGGATGGATGTGTCTGTTAGTATAATAATTGTGCAATTGCCAGATGGAGTTTATAGTGAACATGCTCTGTTTCCTAATGAAGGATCCCATTTATACCAGCAACATATGAAAACGTCTGCATTGTGATATAATGTGTAAGGAACCTCTGCCCTCCAACACAACATAATGAATGTAAGTGGCCCCTATTGTTAACAATGCCATCTGTCAAGACAAGCTACTTCAGGTCCTCTATTTACCTAGCAGGTGGACCCTTGTCTAAGTACCTAAAATCCACCCTGAAATATGCATGCCTACAGTAAAGAGATAGAGCAGGAAGGGTTAAAACTCATGTCATCATTTTCTTGCTGTTTGTATCCCTGTTGGAGGGATTTTCCTTCATATTTCTGTCAGTCGTCATTGGGACGTTAAGAAGTACATCATACTGTTAACAGTTGCCACCAGAACTCAAGGTGAGGGGTAGTCCGCTGTAGACAATTGCTCTGGTGAAAACTCTCAAAGATGACATTTCCTCCTACTGTGAGGAGAGTTGACACTTTTCTGTTGTGGCATTAACACCCCGGTCACATCAAAGCCGATTTTGAAGTTGTGCATCTTAAAGTGAAGTCACACGATTTCAAAATCGGGTGACCTGCCGATTTCAGTTTTGACTTTCAAGACATCTGACACACATGTCTATGCAAATCGCAACAAAAGTAGTGCATGCACTACTTTAGAAATCGGTGCGGCTCCGACAAAGTTGGAACCGCTCCGATATGACTGCTGTAATAGCAAACAATTAGGAGAGATCAGGACCTTTCTGTAGGACACATGTGCTGGGAGCTCGCAGGGCGCTCACTCTCAGTACATTTTGTTTACAAATGGTACGCAAATATGCAGCTTCTCAGAGTCAAAGCCCAGCCACCGAGAGGCCGCATATTTGCGTACCATCAGCGTGAAGAGGTTAATGAAAATTATGAGACACCATGTTCCCCAGTAACATTGTTAGGTTTAATGCTTCTTTGTCTTTTTTCCTATTTATATTTAATATACTTAAAGCAAAGTTCCAGTTGAAAAAAAATAAGAAAAAAAAAAAGTCAGCAGCTACAAAAACTGTAGATGCGACCTTTAAAATACAGACACCTGTCCCCCCCGGTCCAGCGGTGTCCTCACCACGGCTGGTTTCACTGGCCGTCTTCTCTCCCTGGTGCCAGGATCTTCAGTGTGGGTACCCGGCTTCACAGCCGGGTGCCCACTGCGCATGCGCAAGAAGTGCTGCACTTTGTGAATTGCCTCGTAGTCTTCTGGGACCTGTCACATGTCCCAGAAGGCTATGGGGAGGAAAGGGAGGGAGGGCAACTTCCACTCCCGATCGCCTTAGGTGATTGCTGCGGAAGTGGGAGCGGGTACTGTCAAATTCGGGTACCCGCTCCCCAAAGGTGCCAATCCTTAATGGGGAGCAGGGGATAAAGACTAAAAGTGGAACTTCCCCTTTTGGGTGGAGTTCTGCTTTAAGTGCTAAAAGAGAAACAAAACAAAATAGTCACCCATAGTAGTACACAATAAATAGCTCTTTACCTGGGCCTGCTTTTTCTGTTTTGCACAGAGGTATTGCTCCACAGAATGCTACCATTACACACTTTGTGTTGTGTACAGGGCCCTTGGTAAGGCAGTACAGTCATCCCTCCTGTACTAAGCCTGGGTCCCATCAGTCCAAAAGGGAGCCCCTGGCACTTGATGAGCAGGAAAGCTGGCTTTACTGCCTTATTACTGACATTGATGCTCTTGTGCTCCTTCCTGCAGCACTGAGGGTTTCTAATCCTTTTTCTCCCTCTGGCTGCTCTGCAGGGAGATCCGTTCTAGCATATTGCCCCCACACCCTTGCTGTCCAGACCCCTGTGCCCCCCTTTCGCCTGTTGCGCTCCCAGCTTCCCTCCTTTCCTCTTCTACCAGCAGCTGCTGGGGGCACACAGAAGGATATTTCAGAATGGAGGGATGGGGAAGGGCCTGGTAAATATATCATATTTACCACCCCCTCCCTTTCCTGAATGAATACAGTGAGCGATTGGTACTGATCACTCCCGTTTCCATTCAACCCTGAAGCATAGTAAACTGTGTTTACTGTTCTTCAGTTTGTGAATGAACAGGAAGCCTCAGAGCACTTCCTATTCATGCATCTGTGCAGCTAAGGCTACAGAGAAAGGAACAAATTAATCTATGTCCTCAGCCCCTGTCTCTGTCCTAAATGTGAGACATCAGGGTGTAGATCCCGGATATTTTACCAAAGCCCCCCAATAGGGTATTTAAAAATGTAAATAAATTAACAAATACCATTCTAAAAAATCATTTAAAAAAATAAAGGACTCATGTGCTTTGATCTATAATTTCTGCCATGGCTATGAAGCATAGCATCGTTGTTGTGACATGTGTTCACCCCTAGCCACTGCCTCTGATGCTAAAGGGGGTATCAGTTGGTGGTAGATAAAAGCGAAGCTCAACCATGGGGGTTTTACTGCCCCCACTTCACATGTGAATGAGCTCTAAAGACTCATTTGCACAGGTACTTTGGCCGTGTGAATTATTATTATTATACAGGATTTATATAGCGCCAACAGTTTGCGCAGCGCTTTACAATATAAGGGAGACAGTACAATTACAATACATTTCAGTACAGAAAGAATAGGAGGGCCCTGCTCATGGAGCTTACAATCTAAAGGAAGGGGGAGGTGATACAAAAGGTGATAGCTGCGGGGGATGATCTGGTGGAGGTGATTCAAGTACAGTTCTTAGGTGGAGGTGGGGTAGGCTTCCCTGAATAAGTGAGTTTTCAAAGATCGCCAGACAGGGTGAGGGCTGACCCGACATACTGTGGTAGGGAGTTCCAGAGGATGGGAGAGGCTCTGGAGAAGTCCTGGGGGTGAGCGTGGGAGGAGGTGATGAGGGAGCTAGAGAGGAAGATATCTTGGGAGCAGCAGAGTGGGCGAATTGGGCGATATCTGCAGATGAGGTTGGCGATGTAGTTAGGGGCAGTGTTGTGGATGGCTTTGTAAGCTGTGGTGAATGAGTGGATTGCTCATGCCGCTGAAGCTGCCTGTTACTCTAAGATGACGCAGCGGCTGTACAAACTCAGCCACAGGTCCCTGTTTGACAGGAGTAAAGGTATGGGTGAGTGGCCCTGAATGCACACTGGTCGGGGCTGTACACCTGCACCCACACGCTTGTCAATTCAGGACCTGCGGCTGTGTTCATACAGCTTCTGTGTCCCAATAGAGTAACATAGGATGCCTGTACACAGCTCCAGGCAGCTCCAGTCACATAAGAAAACCACTGATTTGTACTGTACAGGCCACAGCATCCATGTGAATGAGCCCCAATACCTAATTCACCCACAGTAAAAGCTTGTGAGAGCAGGGAGAGCCACTACAAATGGGAACACTGCTGGATTGAATGAGGCCTCAGGTAAGTATAAGGGGGTGAGGGGGGCCATTTTACTAAATAATCATTTTTTTATCTTAATGCAAGGAATGCATTAAGGTATAAAATGTTTGGCCTTTAGAACCACTTTAAGGCTATTTCTCTGTGGACTGAATGTCAGGGAATGTTACATTTGCCCTGAGAAAGGCAACAAATAGAAACTGACATTTCAAACATATTACAAACATAACAGGTATTATTTGTGGCTTTTGTATGAAGGCTCAGACATTCGCACTGCATTTTTTAATAAATAAACCCCATGCTGTCTTTTTCCCAAGGCTCCATTAAAATGAGTTATAATTAATGCTGTTATTGTTCTTTCCTATAAACATCTCTATATTGTTTGCTTATGAATTCACATGCATCTAACAAAATTTGAAAAAAACTAAAAATACTTCTGCAATCATAAACAAAGCTTTAAACAATCCCCATTACTTTTTTTTTCTTCTGAATATTAATTTAGCAGAACAGTCTGCCTAGTATTTATGTAGGCCTTGCTATTTGTTAGCGACAGTTTGTCATGCTCAGCAATGTTTGAGGCTCACAAATAGTGTTCCCATTTTTTAATGTTCAGCAGGGACCGATTACTTTATTTGTTTCAGAATTATTAATATTTGTGCACATTATTTTGCACATTGAACTTACCGCATGTCATTAATTAGTGCCTCTGTGTCTCGCTGCAAATGACTATATATCTTTAGGACAGCAGGTGGTGAATGGCTTCAAAGAGCACAGAAATTAGCAGCATTTTTTCTCTCTAAAGGATGCATTTGATTTAACATTCAGATCTTGTCCCCACATTGCTTGCATGAGATCTCATGGAGAGAGATATAAGCATGAAGCAGGCGATGAGTGTACTGTTTCCCCAGATCTCTTTCTGTGAACTCCATCTCCTGCCAAGATTAGCTTTATTGCAACTGCATACTTATCAACTTGTACTGATGTGCTTTTTTTCCTGTCTATAATTTGAAATCAGGCTCAGAATACAAGTGCCTGCAATCTCCCAAACTTCAGGGAAGTCTTACTGCGACCTCTGCTTGAATTATTGCAGTATTTTTGTTGGGGAAAATAAGAAAGACTCCAAAGTCTGATTACTGTACCTTCTGGCCACATATTTTTTGTTAGCTATTGTAGAAATTGGATTTCAGAATTCAAAGTATGATCAAACCTAAACCTAGAGCATGAAGCCCAACAATGAACTTCTGCTATTTGCTTTCTTTTTGGTCTGGTAAATATACAATTGAAAGCATGGTTTATATATTTTTAATACAGTTATTGCAAAAAATATTTATTGATCCTTCCAGAAATCTTGTCAGCTGATAACTTCTTATGATCAGTGCTTGATCTGCTTAGCAGTTACACTTTTCCCAGCTATAGCTATTTTTGTGTACTAAAAACATCTCCACCCTATGTTGTGTAGAAAAGGAAAGAGGTAGGTGTTCTATAGTCCCGTACTAGGGTGACAGTGCTGCTTCTCTATAGATACAGCACAGTGAGTGACTGTTGTTACTCTAGGACAGGAAATGTATTACTGGCAGTATCACCATGTGAAAATGAAAGAAAAAATCCTAAGGGCTCATGTACACGGGGCATTTGGAAAACTCTTCTGAACGATGGAAACTGACTGCTGCAAAGTGTAGGTTAACCTCTTTGCGCCGGCCACATGCAAATGTGCGGTCTCCTGGCATCTGGGCCTTTGCGCGCAATTAAGAAAAACATATGTGCTGAGAGCGCGCTCCCTGCACACTCCCAGCACACATGTCCGGTACTCACGGAAAGGTCCCGATCTCCTCTTTCGATCGGGACCTTTCCCAATCATGTGACCGTCGTGACAGCAAATCACGGCGGTCACATGAACTTGAAACCCTGCCCCGCCTCCCAGCTTCTGAAACCCTTAAAGGGCCAGGAGACGCCAGTGCCAAGGGGTTAAAAAACGTCAGTTTAGCTGCGTTTGCATACCACGTTTATGCGCGTTTGCGTTTAGAAGCGTTTTTAAAAGATAAGCTCAGGAGACCTTCCCAAATGCCCAGAATGCACTGAAAAATTGTAAATAATTAACTATTTCAAACATTTTGAGAGAAATAGAGAGAGCAGAAGCAGAGAGAGCAGTATGTGTTGAGATGACCTGTCTTTTCTGGTTGTATTCACTATGGATACCATCATGAGCATAATGCAGCACGTTCTGCCATTCTTTCCTTCACGCAAAACCTGGAACTGACTGCGCTGGTGTACTAGGTGCATTTGAATACATGGAAAACACTTTGCATGCATTTCTGATGATAATAAAAGGCTCTGGACAACATTTGGATATGGAACAGTTAAAAAACGCTTCTAAACGCAAATGCTTATAAACGCGGTTAACTTTACAAGCGTTTACAAGCACTTGACATTTGAAACTCTGGTAGAATCTACTCCTGAACGCAAGTTTGGTGCGTTAAAAAAAAACAACTGTAAACTCAACTGCCTGTAAATGACTGTAACCGACTATGTGTAAATGGACACATAGGAAAACATTAGGGAGACTTCAGGGGACGCTGAAAAAAATGCAGAACAGATCCTGAATGTCAGTTTAACAGCTGCAGTGTGCATAAGCCCTAAAAAGAAAACTAATGCAGCCATCACATCTAAGCACTGATAAGCTATAAGCTAATATATTACATTTTTGTACCTGAGTTTAAGTAAGCTTTAAATTTATACAACGACTATTTTTCTCCAGGTCAAAATGCACCATACGCAAGTACTGTGTCTTGCTGAGCCATGTATTACACCAAAGAATTATAAAAACACCTTCATGGCAACAGATACATTCACAGTTGAAATTCACATTTTTTTCAACTATTTTAAATGCAAAAAGTGTATTACTTTGGGAAGCCATTCCTCTAAAACACTCTGCTAGTCAATAAAAATATTATTATTGGGTCAGTTTTACTGTTTCTTAAGTCAGATCTCTGCACATTGGACAGAGGTGATGATACAGATTCATTCTGAGCAGACTGGAGCTGGAGAGGTGACATAGGAAGCTGAAGTGCTAGAAACTACATGCCTCACCTGTTTAAAATGGAATTAAAAAAAAAAAAACCCAAACACTTACAGGTAGGATTTTTCTGACAGAAGAGACTCTGGGGTTGATATACTAAAGGCAATTAGACTGTGCACTTTGCAAAGAGCAATTGCTCTTTGCAAGCACAATTGTTCCAGAACATAGTAAATGAGCAGAAGCTTTGCTGACATCCATCGTCCAATCATGTGCAAGCAAAAATGCTATTTTTTAAAATATTTTTCTTGCTTGTGATTGGGTATTGAGTGCAACTGCACTTTGCGAAGTACACAGTCTATTTGCCTTTAGTAAATCAACCCCTCTGTTTGTCTTTTATGTGATAACTGCTTTTCCCTGCCTGTCAGTGTTTATGTACACAAGGGGCGGACTGACCATTTGGAAACTCGGGCACCGCCCGAGGGCTCGGGGTCAGTAGGGGGCCCCATGAGATGCCCCTGGTACCTTTTTCATAGGCTTTTTTGAGCCCCTATTTCCCAGGGGCCCCATGAGTTGTCAATCCACCCCTGGTGTACACTCATGGGGCCCCCGGGCAACAAGGGATCACGGGGCCCCTGTGTCCTTGCCCAAACTCAAAAAGCCTATGAAAAAGGTACCAGGGGCATCTCATGGGGCCCCCTACTGACCCCGGGCCCCTGGGCATTGCCCGAGTTTCCAAATGGTCAGTCCGCCCCTGATATATATATATATATATATATACACACACAGATAGATAGATAGATAGATAGATAGATAGATAGGTGCAGTCTTGTGTTTTTATTATGAGAGCTATTTGCATTTTCTGATGTTTGCTACGGAAAAAAGAAAAAAAAACATTTTATGCCAAGATTAGGCTGTGCTGAATTGGAAATACTGTATATTGGAGACATTGTGGAAGATAGACCACTATATATATATATATATACATATACACACATATATATTACAGTATATATATATATATATATATATATATATAGGTTCAATCCCGTGTTTTTAGTATGAGAGTTATATTACATTTTCTGATATTTGCTATGGAAAAAAAAACATTTTATGCCAAGATTAGGCTGTGCTGAATTGGGAATACTGTATATTGGAAACATTTTGGCAGATATATAAATATAGGTTCAGTCCCGTGTTTTTAGTATGAGAGTTATAATACATTTTCTGATATTTGCTATGGAAAAAAAACATTTTATGCCAATATATTTGATAGAAAATACAAACAGTGAATGCAGAGTCAATCATTCTAATATTTCTTTGTTTCTTTTGATTTTGCAGGGCTATCATAGACCAAATCACTATATTGCCACACAAGGTAAGCCCCACTGTTTGTGTTCATCATATTGTGCATGACTGTGCTGTGCATTAACTGTGAAACTTGTAAAACTCTTTAAGACAAGCACTAACATAACATTATTTCTGACAGGGAAATTTGTGTAAAAGCGTTTACCAATCTGCACTGGAATATACTCAGTGCACAATTAAATTGTCAGAGCTGTTTGTGGAAAATAGTATAATTACAATCCTGCACTGTTATTTAAATGCTCTCTGGTAGAACTTCAAGTCGAGAAACCTAAAAAATCTGATGTGTAGTAATGAACACAGTGTGTAGTTTATTTCCCATTTAATGGACCTTGGCTGTTTTTGTCATGCAGCTCTAAGAGGTGCTCATAAATCGAAGAGAAAAATACAAACACAGCATCAGCATTATTTGCATATATATAAAATCATGTACAAGCAGTGCTGTATGGTAGAGCTATAAAACGACAATCTATGCGGGTACGAAAGATTCCGCCATTCATCAACCCACATGCTTATATCAACCATATGTGAGTGCAGTAGGTTCATCAAAGGAGAAATAAGCTTTGTTTTACTTGGTGAAACCACAAATGATACCATTATTTGGAGAATCTTCTTTGTACTATCTATATCAGAAACGTGGTTACAGTGAAAATGATTTTCGAAATTCAAGCAAAGAAAAACAAAGCTGTAGGAACCAATCTCATGGGAGCATTCATTTACTAAATATGACAGTGTTAAGTGGCGGTTTAATATGACAGTGGTAAGTGGTGGTTTAATATGACAGTTGTAAGTGGTGGTTGTGGGTAGCAGCTCTGATACTCTATTGATACTCTACTGTGCTCTGTACATTTACAACTGTATACACTATTTGGAGAGGACCAGACATTTAGTGGACTCTAATTATTTCCTTAGAACTAACATACAGGGTAGTTCTCACCTGAAATCAGGTGTAGTAACCAATCACATCTGGATGTTGTCAAAGTGGGGTTATGGCTATATAGCCTCCAATCAGCCCCCCATATTTGGAGTCACACTATCCAGGCACCCCTTATTCCATCCAGCTCAGTCCCCTAATGAGTCTATATCAATCACCCTCTTCTACAGCCAAAACCAAAAACTGCCAGCCCTCCTGTTTCATTCCATCCTCCTTAACTCCACTTAAGTTAGCCCAGACCCTTATCATAGACCAACACATAATGTACCTTGGGTCAAAGACAGGGAGTCATAGCGGAAGTTTCTTTCATATTAAACATGAAGGTACTAACTTTTGCTAGTACTGTACTGAGAAGGTGCCATGCAACATCATGCACATTACATCATCACACCCTTTCCCACAAAATATTAGAAATTATATGGGAAGTGCAGAAAGTGGAAGAAGATACAGTAGGGTGGCTGTTGTACACCATGATTTTAATTATTTTCAGGCAGTTGATGAATATATTTCAATGACAGCTACACATTAGGGGTTATTTACTAACACTGCATGGTGAAACTGCATAGAAACCAATCATCTTCCAGGTTTATTACCAAAGCTTAATTGAACAAGCTGAAGCTAGAAGCTGGTTCGCTAACATGCATGGCTGCTCCAGATTCTGAGTGCTCCAGTTTTAGTAAATCTACCCCACTGGCTCATCAAGTAGGAAATTATGGTCCTTGCAATGCCACTAACAGTTATCAGAAGTTCTTGTTCCTTTAGATCAGTTATTCATAAAAAAAACTTAAACAAAATACAAAAGACATATTTTACAAGTTTCATACGTTTAGTTACTAACCAGACTCAGCTGATAAATATGGACTATGAAAGAATGTTATATACCACATAAACAAATCCCAGAATATTATCTTAGATAATCATATCTGCAACTGCATTTTTAAAGAAAATGTTTTTACCCCATGAAGAGAATATGGATAAAGAGCCATAGATTCAACAGCCCTACATTTAGAATGCTCTTTAACACCCCTATACATATACTTTAAAAAACATACAGTATATATAAAAATGTATAACATAGCATATTGATGTTCCAAATGTACAGGTGAAACTCAAAAAATTAGAATATCGTGCAAAAGTTAATTTATTTCAGTAATGCAACTTAAAAGGTGAAACTAATATATAAGACTCATTACATGCAACGCAAGATAGTTCAAGCCGTGATTTGTCATAATTGTGATGATTATGGCTTACAGCTCATGAAAACCCCAAATCCACAATCTCAGAAAATTTGAATATTGTGAAAAGGTGCAATATTCTAGGCTCAAAGTGTCCCACTCTAAACAGCTAATTAAGCCATGACACCTGCAAAGGGTTCCTGAGCCTTTAAATGGTCTCTCAGTCTGGTTCAGTAGGAATCACAATCATGGGAAAGACTGCTGACCTGACACTTGTGCAGAAATCCATCATTGACACCCTCCATAAGGAGGGAAAGCCTCAAAAGGTAATTGCAAAAGAAGTTGGATGTTCCCAAAGTGCTGTATCAAAGAACACTAATAGAAAGTTATGTGGAAGGGAAAAGTGTGGAAGAAAAAGGTGCACAACCAGCAGGGATGACCGCAGCCTGAAGAGGATTGTCAGGAAAAGGCCATTCAAAAGTGTTGGGGACTTTCACAAGGAGTGGACTGAGGCTGGAGTCAGTGCATCAAGAGCCACCACAAACAGACAGATCCTGGACATGTGCTTCAAATGTCGTATTCCTCTTGTCAAGCTGCTCCTGAACAACAATCAACGTCAGAAGCGTCTTACCTGGGCTAAAGAAAACAAACCTGGTCTGTTGCTCAGTGGTCCAAAGTCCTCTTTTCTGATGAGAGCAACTTTTGCATCTCATTTGGAAACCAAGGACCCAGAGTATGGAGGAAGAATGGAGAGGCACACACTCCAAGATGCTTGAAGTCCAGTGTGAAGTTTCCAAAGTCTGTGTTGATTTGGGGTGCCATGTCATCTGCTGGTGTTGGTCCACTGTGCTTCATTAAGTCCAGGGTCAACGCAGCCGTCTACCAGGAGTTTTTGGAGCACTTCATGCTTCCTTCCACAGACGAGCTTTATGAGGATGCTGACTTCATTTTCCAGCAAGACTTGGCACCTGCCCACACTGCCAAAAGCACCAAAACCTGGTTCAATGACCGTGGGATTACTGTGCTTGATTGGCCAGCAAACTCGCCTGACCTAAACCCCATAGAGAATCTATGGGGCATTGCCAAGAGAAAGATGAGAGACATGAGACCAAACAATGCAGAAGAGCTGAAGGCCGCTATTGAAGCATCCTGGTCTTCCATAACACCTCAGCAGTGCCACAGGCTGATAGCTTCCATGCCACGCCGCATTGAGGCAGTAATTGCTGCAAAAGGGGCCCAAACCAAGTACTGAGTACATATGCATGCTTATACTTTTCAGAGGTCCGATATTGTTCTATGTACAATCCTTGTTTTATTGATTGCATGTAATATTCTAATTTTCTGAGATTGTGGATTTGGGGCTTTCATGAGCTGTAAGCCATAATCATCACAATTATGACAAATCATGGCTTGAACTGTCTTGCTTTGCATGTAATGAGTCTATCTCATATATTAGTTTCACCTTTTAAGTTGCATTACTGAAATAAATGAACTTTTGCACGATATTCTAATTTTTCGAGTTTCACCTGTTTGTCCACTTCATTGATGTAAAGAGGTTGATTCAATAAAAGCAAGCAGACTTTTCTCTTTGCATGGCAATGTTCCCTTAGCTTATTGATGTGGTGAAAATTAATTTAGCAAAAGAATCCCCTATTACGTGCAAAGAAAACAATATTTTTGCTTGCACATGATTGGATGATAGAAGTCAGCGGAGCTTCACCTCATTCACTAACCCTGATTTCCATGCAGATTGAACAGCCTGTTTACCTTTAGTATGTCAACCCCATCCAAAGTAATATGAGGTCTTTAGGTAAAGTACAGGTCCATGTATAGCACAAATCTGCACAAATGAGGACTATATGTAAACCTATCTCTTCAGGGAAGCCTATCCAGCCCTCAGCTAATAATGGAATCTTCTATTCCTCCTACCAGTACACCCCCCAAAGTTATTACCGTTTGTACCACTAGCCCCTCCCTCTTAGATTGTAAGCTCCAAGGAGCAGGGCCCTCCTAACTCTCTTGTATTGAACTGTATTGTTGCTGTATTGTCTCCCGTTATATTGTAAAGTGCTGAGCAAACTGTTGGCGCTATATAAATCCTGTATAATAATAATAATAATAATAATATGCAAATATCATTGTTCAATGGAGAAGAGATGATGTTTCATAAAAATGAGACTGAATGCAGCATATACAGTATTAAGAACAAAATGAAGGGACTGTGTCCTCATAACCATCCACATTTATGAAAGCTTAACAAAGAGATCATACTGTCTAATTGCCCATAGATAATCCGTCATTCAAAATATAGGATCCAGTCTCTGCTAAATTGGCAATAATAATTGGCTTTTCCCTTTCAGTTCAACAAATGAAAGTTGCAGTTTGTACATGCCACATGGAATCTGAGATTGATGTATGTGTCAAAAGCTGACAGACAAAGCTGCTGATGATCTGGAAAAACACCCCTCCATTTGTAATAATATAGATAAAATGTAAGCCTTGCCACAAGTGTAATATGAACAGTATTAACAGTCAATATAGCAGCTGCACAGGCTCAATATGTGCTCTTGAACGACAGTATAGTCCTTATTGTCCATAGGATGGTCCCAAGTGCCTAAATATATATATACTGGTCTTTCCAGAACCATCCAACTGCATCAGAGGTAAGGTTACCTAGTGCGACTTCCAATTTTTGACACACAAGTGGAGTACCTCATTATTGCCAGAGACTAAACTATTATATAATAAATAAGGGGTGCTCAACCTGTGGCCCGTGGAGCCCTCTGATGTGGCCTGTGACTTCAAACCAGAGAAACGCATGCCTGGGGTCTGCAACCTATTGATTGCAATATGGGCTTGCCCAGAATGCAGTGAGCCAGCACCATCAGAGGAGGAAGCAGGTAGCTGCAGAGGGGGCAGAAGCCACATAAGCAGTGGTGTATTTAGGTTTTGTGCTGCCCTAGGCAACACCAAAATCAGACCCCCCCCCCTCCCTGGCAGAGAGAGCCTGACGCCGACCAGCACCAGCTCCCCCCTCCCCCGTGGAGAGAACCTGACAGTGACCAACAACACCCCTGCCCCATCCCACCCCCTCTCAAGAGAGCCTTCCACAATTTATTTGAGAAGTATTTGGAAGTTCGAGGTGATGGGAAGCACAGCACTGCTAAAGTATATAAAATTCTCACTGATTTAGATAATAAGTCAAAATTAAGGTACATAGAAAAATGGGAAAGGGATTTAGGGGTGGAGTGGGAGGAGCACACACAGAGAAAAATATATAGACTGATACATGAGAATGTCAGTATGCGTGAGGTGGAAATGAACTACAAATGTTTGATAAGGTGGTATGTTACACCGACGGTAGAGCACAAGATGAGTGGGGAGAAACAACCCTGGTGTTGGCGGGGGTGTGGAGGGCTGGGCACGATGTATCACATATGGTGGGAATGTCCAAAAATACAAGTATTTTGGAGAATGGTTATAAATCAAATTAGGATTATTACTGGGACTGAGATTGGACTGGACCCTGAGACTTGTCTTTTTCATAGTACAAAAATATCAGTGAATAAATATAAAGAACTGGGTATATGGTGCTATTTAAATGCAGCAAAGAGTTTGATACCTAGGATTTGGCATAAAGTTGAGGCGCCGGGGGAAGAAGATTGGATGAATAGAGTGGACCAGATTGCTAGGTTGGAGAAACTATACTATATACAGGAAGATAGGATGGAGGCATATTATATGAAATGGGAGAAATGGGAGGAGTTTAAGGTAATTGAAGAGGGGTGGCGGGAAGGGGGGGTTGAAGGAAGGGGGTTGAAGGGAAGGAAAATTATATGAAATAAGTGGTTTTATGAGAACGTTTTTGTATTTCCATTTTGGATTTTGTATTCTCATATTTGAAAATGAATAAATATTTAAATTAAAAAAAAGAGAGCCTTCCACTAACACTCCCCCCTCACCCCCCGGTAAAAGAGAGAAAGACACTCACCTTCACAGCTCTGGACATCCCCGGGAACGACGATCGGGCTCTGCATACACCATCAAGCAGTCTGCAGCCTCTCTCTCCATGCCGCATATGTCTCTTCTTCCAGGGGGCAGTGCTGACCCCTAAAAAAATGCTGACCTAGGCAAATGCCTTGTTTGCCTTGTGGTAAATATGCCCCTGCGCATAAGCTGATCCTTCCTCTGTAGCACCGACTCCTGTCCCAGGTGGAGTGATAGCAAGTGCACTCCACCTATAATCATTTCTATCAGTTTGGAGAGAGATGCCAGCAGCAGCTGCAAGTTGAAAAGAATGTCAGTGTATTAAACAACTCATACACTTGGCATTATAGCTTTTGTAATAGGCATATTAGCACCTACAGTTGTGGCCAAAATTATTCAACCCCCAATGCTGTAAAGGGGTTTAGGGACTATAGTGTACATTTGGAATTGTATTCAGAATCAAATCCTACAAGGACGTTGTAACTACCCAAATGCAACTAAAATGACATCAATTGTTTATGTAATACAGTAGTAAATGGTTCTTATGTGGTTTCTTCATTGCCACAATTATTCAACCCCTTAAAGACTACCACTCTGAAGAACAGAGGTTCATACAGGTGCTTTCCATCAGGTATTGAAAACACCTGTGGATGTCACCGAGCAGCAATCAAGCATAATAAGCACCAATTAGGCAGCTTTAAAATGACTGTGATACTCAGCTCCTTCTAGACATTTACTGGTGTGGTTACAAACATGGTGAAGGCAAGAGAATGGTCCAGGAAGACAAGAGAAGAGGTGATTTCTCTTCACAGGAAGGGCAATGGCTATAAGAAGATTGCAAAGATGTTAAACATACCAAGAGACACCTTAGGAAGCATCATTCGCAAATTCAAGGCAAAGGGCACTGTTGAAACGCTACCTGGTCGTGGCAGAAAGAAGATGCTGACTTCGACTGCTGTGCGCTACCTGAAGCGTAGAGTGGAGAGAAGTCCCCGTGTGACTGCTGAGGAACTGAGAAAAGATTTGTCAGATGTGGGTACAGAAGTTTCAGCCCAGACAATAAGACGCACACTGCGTAATGAAGGCCTCCGTGCCAGAACTCCCAGGCGTACCCCCTTGCTGTCTCCAAAGAATAAGAAGAGTCGACTGCAGTATGCCAAAAGCCATGTGGACAAACCACAAAAGTTGTGGGATAGTGTTCTGTGGACTGATGAAACAAAATTAGAACTGTTTGGGCCCATGGATCAACGCTATGTTTGGAGGAGGAAGAACAAGGCCTATGATGAAAAGAACACCTTGCCTACTGTGAAGCATGGTGGAGGGTCAATCATGCTTTGGGGCTGTTTTGCTTCTGCAGGTACAGGGAAGCTTCAGCGTGTGCAAGGTACCATGAATTCTCTTCAGTACCAGGAGATATTGGATGGAAACGTGATGCAGTCCGTCACACACCTGAGGCTTGGGAGACGTTGGACCTTTCAACAGGACAATGATCCCAAGCATACCTCCAAGTCCACTAGAGCATGGTTGCAGAGGAAAGGCTGGAACATTTTGGAGTGGCCATCGCAGTCACCAGACTTAAATCCGATTGAGAACCTCTGGTGGGACTTAAAGAAAGCAGTTGCAGTGCGCAAGCCTAAGAATGTGACTGAACTGGAGGCCTTTGCCCATGAAGAATGGGCGAAGATACCCGTAGATCGCTGCAAGACACTTGTGTCAAGCTATGCTTCACGTTTAAAAGCTGTTATAACTGTAAAAGGATGCTGTACTAAGTACTAAGATTGAATGTCACTTGGGGGTTGAATAAAACTGATAATGCTGTGAGCACAGAAAAGACATTTGTGGTTATTTCATTATAACTGTTATGTTATATTTGTCTGACCTACAAGTGCCTCTTTAATGTAAATGTAAGCAAGATGACTGAATGATCAAAAGCAATGTCAAACTGGCCAAAACACTCAATTTCAGTGGGGGTTGAATAATTTTGGCCACAACTGTATAAAAGGGTTAACAACTGTTAGGCTGCTTTCACACTGATCCGCAGGTGCAGATCAGTGCACCTGCAATCTTCCTGTAGGTTAGCTGCACTGAACCATAGAGTTCTATTATAGTATATCCTGCAGGTTTGGTGCACTTTCAGAAAGTGCGCTACACCCGTAAGATGTAATAGAAGTCTTTGGAAGAGCACAGGTGTACTGCACTGCACCCATGGTGCAGGTAAACCTCAGGGCATCAGTGTGAAAGCACCCCCTTATAGAGGGCTTAGGACAGTAAGGGCTCAAATACTTTTGCAGTTTGGGGGTGGTAAAACCCCATAGTTCATTGTGGTCCACGAAAAATCAACCAAGTGGCCTTCATTTTTCAAAAGTTTGAGCACCCCTGGACTATATGGTATGGAACAACCATTCACAACCAGGATTCAGTGGAACTCTAAGGGTCCTCCATAGTTTGCTAAGAGTTACATCAGCTGTGAATGATTTACCTTTTAGTTAAAGTGTTACTAAACCCATGACTCTGCATTCACTATATCTGGTCTGACACAGCACACAAATAATGGAAATGCAATTATGTCAGTAAATATAAACTGCTAAATACCTTTTCTCTTCAGCAGTTAGGGCAGTCTTGTGACTTCTATCAGTGTCCAGCAGAGCACTGGTTAAAGTTTGTAGGAAGAGTTTTCATTCTTCCCTGATTGTCCTATGAGGCTGCATAACCCCTGACCCTCTGTCTGAACAGTACTGATTGGCCCTGTGCTGATCACATGCGTCCTCTCAAGAAAAAAAAGCTATCTAACAATACACACCAAACAGCATGTGCAGAGTGACTCCTAGACCTCTGTACAATCAGCGGATGGATTGGGGACAGTTGAAGAAGGGGAGGATCAGAGAAGACAGGATCAAACATCCTTTTTACATGATGTGGAGGACTAACCCGTTTCACAGTGAGTATATCAAGCATGCTTTACTGCATATACAGACTGATTTTACTGTTGTGGGTTTAGCAACACTTTAATGGTGCCTTCAAAGTTATGGAGCCAATGCTAAGTGTCAGAATTCCTTCTATTTATGCTTTTTGCAGTTTCCTGCTTTCCATTGCTGCACAGTGGTTGGGCTGTACTGCTCCGCAAAATCCAGTTCTAAATGTTGACTTTAAAATACATGGCACTCCTTTTATTGCCAGTATCTTATCTCAACATCTGTTAAAGTAAATATGAACCTAATAATTTTGAAAGTTATTTTCAAGCTTTTTTTAAAATAATATTGGGTGATCAGGTCATTAAGCTCCTTTAGTTTAGTCATGATTCTGAGCAAAGACTTGTAGCCACCACTAAATTGTATGAACATATCAAGGAAGTGGCTGCAAAGTGAATAAAGGAGATCTTCAGTGCTGAGATGTAAGATAAGGTTAGGTATGGGTTCACACATACAGTATGCGGTGCAAATTGAAGCTCTGTTTTCACAGCTAATTGAAGTAGCTGTTCAGCGGTTCAGGACAGGTTTAGATCAGGATCAGGTCAGGATTTTATCCTGTTCACAACTGAATGACATATGCGATTCAGAAGCTCTTTCCCTTAGATGTCATTGGGCCTGAATTTGCACCTGAGCCGGACCTCACTGCTCAGAAAACTGACAGAACTCTTTTTCAGTTCTCACTGAATCTGGAGTCTGGGTTCACTGGACATATGTGAACAGGCACAATAGAAAGCAATGTTCTTTCATACATGTCATACAAATTGGATGCGGTTCAAAACGCATCCAATTCGCTTATGTGTGAACCGGCTCTTAAACTTGTTTTTGATAAAAAAAATAAACACACCACAAAGCAATTGTTTATGATAAATATTGTTTTTGCTAACTAAAGAATAACTAGTTAGGATTTAAATCCCCTTTAAGCAGAGAGCCAGTGATTGCACTGAGAGCTCCTTCTACTGGTTAATGTCCAAATTTATACATGTAACACATAATATAATTGATTGTGCATTTAATTATGTGTAGCGATTCCCCCCAAAGGGGCCAGTGAGAATATGCCCAGGTCCCCCCTGCTAGTACAGAAGCTGCCAGTCACAAGCACAGTCTCGCACACTCCATAAATAATGGCTTCGTCAAACTGGTGGCCCTCCAGCTGTTTCCAAACTACAAGTCCCATGAGGCACTGCAAGGTTGACAGTTGCAAGCATGACTCCCACAGGCAGAGACATGATGGGATTGTAGTTTTGCAACTGCTGGAGGGCCACCAGTTTGCAATCCCTGGTCTAGGAGATGTCTTTTTACTATTTATTGCTGAAGAACTTAAACAGGAGAGGGGTTTAGGGTCACAGAATACTCCAAATCGATAATAGCAATCAATGGTAGGACCAGCTTCTTAATAGAAAATCCTTACAGGCACATACTACAGTCCCAAATCAGGTCTTACTCACAATGTCCTTGGAGCTGTATGCCACCCAGCATCCACAGGTAGATCCTCAGCGAGGGAGGTAAAAGATTCCTCTACAGACCATGGCTTCAGGACAGAGCCCTTCAGCAAATGATCTTTTAGCAATCTTCTCCAGACTCTCAGACCAGCTCCTGCTGAGGCCCAGACGGCAATTTCTTGTCTCAGAAGCTATCTTCCAGGGACAGCAGCCCCAGGAGGACTGGAGCCCTCCCTGGAGAGAAAAGAACCCTCTGAAAAGGCCTCCTAAACATTTATCGCCTCCCCAGCCACCTTCTGGATTTCTGCTTCTAGGGATTGGCAGGGGCATGATAAATATTCATACTGGTCATTTGACTCTCCCTGTCCTATATTCTAGAAGCTTCTTCTGGAAGCAGGTGAGAGAAATGAAGTACCCTGGCAAGACAAAACTAATCAATTACTGCTCTACTGATTACAGTGAGACCAAAGATGTAATGTAGCCCAGCAGCCTAACTAAGGGAGGGCTCTAACGCTCGGTTCACAATAGTGCGGATGGAAGCACTTCGCCTTGCAGCTGCAACCACCGGCACGCAAAATGCAGGACCCACGAGTGGGTGCCATTAATCTTAATACCATGCTGCCCGCACTGCTAAACGCACTGTAGTGCAATTCCCAGTGTGGGCTGAGATATCTGGAAAGGTGCAGGGATTTTTCCCCTGAGTTTTGTGAGGCACGGAAGCCCATTCAATTGAATGGGCTACCATACTGCGCCCTACAAAACGGCACTGGTGTGAACCGAAGGTACATCTGTAGAAAATTGTATAAGTTACTTTAAGGTAAATAATGCAGTAATAATATATTGCCCTTTTCAATGACATGCAGTTATTCTTCCACAGACCACTCCGTTGCTTAGAAACCTCGTATTTGCTAGAATTTTTTTAAGGCCATCCTATGTACAATTAACAATAGATGCTCATTAGATTTCAGTTTACTGCAGTCACTTCAGTAAAGTTACATATTCTAGGCTATGGGATACTTCAATTGGCACATGAGCACTTTGCATTATTGAATAATCCCATTTTGTTTTTATTGTTTGAGAAATGGTTGTATGCATTTATCATCGATCACTTGTTACTTTTTACACTTCTCATAACCATAATGCCAAGGCTAGGCATGCTCATGGCAGGCGTTCTCTACTTGACTTTGTTCACTAAGGTGCTTATTAGCAAACGTTTCTTGGGCTATTATTCATACCATTCCTGGCTCCAAGGTCAAGCAGGTTGGGTCCTCCAGTAGAAATGTTTATAATAGTGTACGCATTTGGAGTTTCCAGTTCTGCTTGCTATTCTTAAATTACAATACCTTTTTCACTAAAGGGACTCTTGCACAGCTGTATAGATCTGTACACATAGATTGATGATGTAACTCCTACAGATCTATTTCTTTTGCAGTTTCTTATAAAATGTATGACTCATTTTATTAAATGTTTATGGTTTGCCATACTAGCAAACATATTTATTACAATAAACAAATCAAGTTAAGTAGGTTTGTGCATTTCTTATTTTTGCCAATATTTTTTATAAGATTTTTATAAGATTTTTAAATTAGCAAGCAGTAATAAATTAAAGCAAAGATGTATCAAAATGTTAATGTAAAGCAATGTATATCAGTCTTGCTACATTGGACAAATAAATAGTAGAATGGCTGAAATATCATTCCTGAAGCAAATGTTGCTGCAGATTATTTCAAGTGCTGTCACATGGCCAAAACTCTATTGGTCACACCATGATTTCTGCAGAAGCGGGGAATCGGGAAAATAAAAACTCTGATTTTCCGATTTGGTAATGGTCACATAACCAATATATATTTCTCAAATGCAAAGCACACACCAAAAGAATACCCAGAAAAGTAGTCTACCTCCACCCTTGAAGGTTAAAAATAATATATAAAACTTTTCTTATAAATAAAGAATCCAAAATCTCAAAACACACCCCACTCGTATAAGCAAATATTCAATAAACAAATGTTCAATAAAGTCTCTTTTTTTTCTTCTTTTCCACGAAAAAATTCTTTTTCTCAACACCCGTACATTCTGATGCCCATATACCTCAAAAAGAAAAAACTTTACATAGTGTCATACCTTTTTAGTAATCAAAACACACGTGCCCTTAACAGAGCACCATGCAATACTTGTGAAACACTCCAAAACGAAAAAAAAAAATATATATATATATATATATATATTAACTCTCTATGTGAATATCAGCATATATATATATTATTATCTCTGTGTCACCAAATCTATGACCAGTGAGACTTACACATATCACATCCACTATGTGAATCTGTGACACTTATAACACTGCAACTTAGTGACACCACACTTAATATATAAGTGATCAAACACACATCCCCAACCAAAACCGTGATCTCCAACTCCTGTGTAAGATGGATAATTACCCTATATAACCAAAAACCAGGGCTTGATATAAATCTCCTTAGCTGTAGAAATCCATCCAGTATTAGGTCCAATAAAGTGATTTATCTTCCATTCTCCTCATAAGAAAATCCAAGTTACATATGGTAGATTCAATAAATGACAGCCTTTATTCAACAACTTACATTGCAGTAAGAGTAAAACAGCTCCTCCTCATCGAGATGTACAAGCAGACAGACTAGGGAACACTGGCCACATGTTCCCACTTCCAAGATGGCCGCGATCGCACCTTCTGTCAACGTCTATGCGTCTGACGTCACGTGTTACTGACGCGTTTCGTCACTTCCTGTGACTTTTTCAAAGCTGTTTTACTCTAAGTTGCAGTGTTATAAGTGTCACAGATTCACATAGTGGATGTGATATGTGTATGTCTCACTGGTCATAGATTTGGTGACACAGAGATCTATAATAATATATAT
The DNA here is from genome assembly GCF_062004578.1 of Staurois parvus. Lineage (NCBI taxonomy): Eukaryota > Metazoa > Chordata > Amphibia > Anura > Ranidae > Staurois > Staurois parvus. The sequence continues at coordinate 1,827,588 of NW_028317893.1, forward strand.
ACTGTATATGCTGATATTCACATAGAGAGATAATATATATATATATATTTTTTTTTTTTTTCGTTTTGGAGTGTTTCACAAGTATTGCATGGTGCACTGTTAAGGGCATGTGTGTTTTGATTACTAAAAAGGTATGACACTATGTAAAGTTTTTTCTTTTTGAGGTATATGGGCATCAGAATGTACGGGTGTTGAGAAAAAGAATTTTTTCGTGGAAAAGAAGAAAAAAAAGAGACTTTATTGAACATTTGTTTATTGAATATTTGCTTATATGAGTGGGGTGCGTTTTGAGATTTAGGATTCTTTATTTATAAGAAAAGGTCACATAACCAAAATGTCTAACCTTAAACTAATGCATATTCAATCTTTCAGCAGTATTTTCTCCAGAAAAGAAAGAAAAATTATGTCAATCCCTAGGTGTAAATCCCTCCCTGTAACCTAAACCCTAATATTAACTCACACACTGGAGACTGGCCATAGATGGATCACATTTTGTCCAGTTCAGAAGGGACCGGCTGAATTTCAATATGTGTGTGGTTATTCCTGTTTGACAGAAGATAATTATTAGCTCGACTTCTGTGGAATGGGAATGTTGTAAAGCTTTTATCGATCAGCGGCTGCAGTCTCTGATCAGTGTACTCTGACAGTGAAGAACCCTGCTGCCAGAATCCAATCTCTGATCAGTGTACTCTGACAGTGAAGAACCCTGCTGTCCGAATACAATCTCTGATCAGTGTACTCTGACCGTGAATAACCCTGCTGCCAGAATACAATCTCTGATCAGTGTACTCTGACAGTGAATAACCCTGCTGCCAGAATACAATCTCTGATCAGTGTACTCTGACCGTGAATAACCCTGCTGCCAGAATACAATCTTTGATCAGTGTACTCTGACCGTGAATAACCCTGCTGCCAGAATACAATCTCTGATCAGTGTACTCTGACAGTGAAGAACCCTGCTGTCAGAATACAATCTCTGATCAGTGTACTCTGACAGTGAAGAACCCTGCTGTCAGAATACAATCTCTGATCAGTGTACTCTGACAGTGAAGAACCCTGCTGTCAGAATACAATGAACCAGTTGGGGGGATTCCTCCATCCACCTTGTTTGTGTGGATAAAGGAATCTGTTGATTTTTTTGTTGTTGTTCAGCTCACTGGCTGAACAAGAAAAATGAATCATCTATGGCCAGTTTAAGACTATACTATTACATTTTTTTTCATTCAGTCTATTGGCTGTATGGCATGTATGTATGAATCCTCCTGCTGGGCTATTGCATCCTGACAGCCTTATCCTAACCTTATTCCTCACATTAACCCTTCCTGTGACCCCAATCCTAATAATCCTCACACTAACCCTCCCGTTAATGCTAACCCTGACATTATTATTTACACGAACCATCCCTGTAAACCAAACCCTAACATTAATCCTTACACTAACACATCTTGTACCACTAATGTAACCCTCCCTGTAACCATACCCTAACATTAACCTTCGCACTAACTGTCCATGTAACCCCAATCCTAAAATTAATCATCACATAAACCCTCCCTGTAACCCTAACTCTAAAATTATCTTCACACTAACCTTTTCTGTACTCCTAACATTAATTGGCTAAATGGTTAGCACTTCCGCCTGACAGTACTAGGGTCATTGGTTCAAATCCCAACCACGGTACCACCTGCCTGGAGTTTGCATGTTCTCCCTGTGCCTGCATGGGTTTCCTCCAGGTACTCCGGTTTCCTTCCACACGCCAAAGACATGCTGGTAGGTTAATTGGATCCTGTTTAAATTGGCCCTAGTATGAGTATGTATGAATGCAAGTTAGGGACCTTAGATTGTATACCCCTTGAGGGTTAGGGACTGATGTGAATGTATAATATATATGTAAAGCGCTGTGTAAATTGACAGCATTATATAAGAACCTGAAATAAATAATTAATTCTCACATTAACCCTCCTTGTTACTCTAATCATGACATTATTATCTATACTAACCATCCCTGTAACCCCAAGCCCAATGTCAATCCCTACACTAGTCTTCCCTGTAACCCTAACACTAAACTTCACACTAACCACTAATGTAACCCTACACAATACCTATCCCTGTAACCTTAATAGTATTCTTCACACTAACCTTCCATGTAACACTAACATAAATTCTCATACAAACCTTTCCTGTAAATCTAATCCTAGCAAATATCCTCACACAGTGCTCAGGCTGTCATAGACACACTAACTGGTAGCATCTGAAGCACTCTTGCAAATGCAGTTCACCAAAGTGGGGCACACCGTGCCAAGCCAGTGCCACCCCAAGATGATTCCTGGAATTCTAGTTTACCTGCAGGATGGTGTCTGTCTAAAATTACATGAATTATATCTACTGGGCTAACCTGTCCAAGACTGTGCATCACTGTATATAGGATATCATCAGAACTGTCATGTATAGATTGTGATTTTAAATGAGAAACTCACTATGTTAACTGAAACACGTTTTAGCCTAAGATCTCACTTGACATATTCATAATTTCATTTAGGTACCAAGTAATATCTTGAGTGCAAGCGGATTATTTACTGTATGCAACGATGTTGACAGAACACAGCCTTTCCTAAGAAGAGGCTGAGAGATGGAAAATGTGTAAAATGTGATTATCCTAACACTGCAGGAAAGGATTATTCTTAGATATTTGTATAATATAAAAGCTTCTGCTTGCATGTTGATAGGCAAAAATATTGTGTAGCCTTGCGACTTTTGTGCAAAATAAAGTATGCTAACAGTTCTGCTTTAACGTGGGGAATTTATCATAACATGTCATGTGAATATGGCATGACATACCAAGGAACCTGATTATTTTGCATACCATTTCTGGAATCTGGATTAAACTGCTAAGTAGGTTTACGATCTGGTCAGTAGACACACTCCATTACAGCTATGGAACAATAGAATTTTGGAAAGAGGAATCCAACCTAGCTAATGGTTTTCTTGGAGTCAGGGTCAATGCTAGACTATTTTGCGCCCTAGGTAAGACCAGCTACTTGCGCACCCCCCCCCCTCAAAAAAAATTAAAAACAGTAGAAAATATTAAATCAACAAAACATGAAACAGCTAATTTTCTTTTAATTTAAAAAAATAAGTGCCATAAGTTGCCGCCAGCAACAATATAAAAGACAAAATCAGTGTCATGGACTGACTGTATCTTTGGCTGGCAATAGCAGGGTGACAGTTGCAGTGAGTGGAGGATGATGGATCCACACTCTGACAGATCCCAGACTGGAATTTCTCAGGCAATTGGGGGAGATAAAACGCTGTGACAGCAGGCAGCTTAACTGAGTGATCCCACACAGTGACAGATCCGACACAACACACTACCACCAATACTGACACAGATCAGCAGACTCAGCAGGCACTAGAAGAGCAGCCTGTGGGATCGTGATGATGTCATCACTCACTGACACTGACTGGCCAGGTCACACCTACATAGATACTAGACATCAAAATCAGATATTACCTTCCTCCACAAGCTCTGCCTCCGCTGATCAATAGGAAGTGAAGGGCTAGAACTCCACAGTGATCAGCAGCCACCAGCCAGCTTGCAGTAAGGTACTGAGTCTGAGAGGAACACTAGAAGGAGCTACAGCTCTGTTGCTACACTGGCTTCAGACACCCAGCATCTTCCTTTGTTTTTTCTTCCTCCCCTCTGCCGGCCCTCCTCTCAGCTGAAGGATCATTCAAAGAGAATGCCAGCCTGTGCGGCCGCCTAGTTTGCCTAGTGGCAGCAGCGGCCCTGCTTGGAGTAATAACCAGATGCATATGTATGGCTGCACAGCTCAGCCCCATGTATGAAAGATCTTAAGCACATGAGCATAAAGCTTGACTTAAAGTGACCATGTCGCTATACTAAACTCTCCAAGGCAGAATGTATTTGTGAAAGAAGACTGTAAATACTAACAGTCTTCTTGTAAATCCAAACTCTAGACAAATGGATAAATGCACAAAAACATGTGTTTAAGCTTGTTGACCTGTCTGTCAAAGAATTTATATTTTATATAACATGTTATATTTTTAATTGTATTTATTACAGGTACTTATATAGCGCCATCAGTTTATGTAGCGCTTTACATATATATATTGTGCATTCACGTCAGTCCTTTACCCTCAAGGGGTGTGCGATCTAAGGTCCCTAACTTACATTCATACATAAACATACTAGGGCCATTTTAGACAGGATCCAATTAACCTACCAGAATGTCTTTGGAGTGTGGGGGGGAACCCACGCAGGCACAGAGAGAACATGCAAACTCCAAGCAGGTTGTGCCATGGCTGAGATTTGAGCAAATGAACCTAGTACTGCCAGGCGGAAGTGCTAACCATTTAGCCACTGTACTTATATCTATCCAGCCCTGAGATTCACACAGGTTTAACACACAGTACAACCCTTTCTAGCAGGGCAGGAGTCCCACTTTTTCTCTGCTGCAGTTCATTAACATTTTCAGGTCTCCTTCCCAGTCTGTGATTGACTAGCAAAAGAAAGGCAGTAGACTGACAAGCTCATCTCCCTGTCACTCTGTTCTCACTACCTATCATCATGCTGCATGCACTGTAGCACAGTTGTTGGGCTCCTTGTGCTGTTGTTCCATGCAAGAGGTTGATATCAAGAGGTTGGAAACATACCTTTGTGTTTTTACCTGATGCATTTTCCATTGAGACTGAATCATTGGTAAAAAGCACTAAGACCTGCATTGCCATGCGCACCACAACACACATTAAACCTCACTAAAGCCTGCATTGACCAGCACTGACATGCTTTACCATATTTCTTAGATTGTAAGCTCCAAGGAGCAGGGCCCTCCTATCCCTCTTGTATTGAACTGTATTGTTGCTGTATTGTCTCCCGTTATATTGTAAAGCGCTGAGCAAACTATTGGCGCTATATAAATCCTGTATTATAATAATAATAATATTTCAAAGGTGCGCACATCGGGGTAAAAATGCATCCAATGTATGTTTCCAATGACCTCTATAAATATTTCTGTGTTTGCTTCCAACGCAATGGCAATTAATGCAGGAAAACCTAAATAGTTCTAACCAAATCATTTTCTATGTAGGCTTTTCACCATTCTGCATTGTAGTGCAGTGGACAAAAATGTACATTATTGTGTAAAGACAACATGACATGCAATTTTGTGTATGTCTATTATGATTTTTTTTCCTGACTAAAGTTAGCTTAGTCCAACCCATAAATATGCTTAAAAAATGAACACATAAAGGAGCACTAAGATGCATATCACTGCATGCACAGAGATGTGAGCAGTCTCTATCTCTAAATATATCTTTGCAGCTGCTGAGCTCTGCTTTCTCCTTCCTCAGAGTAGTTCCGCTGATTGGAGCTCATTACATTATTACATTGTTCTGTAACAAGCACAGAATTGCTTGTGTTGGATTGTTCAAAAAAAGCCACTGATTTTTTTTTAATATCTTCTTCCTCCTGTTAGATTGGCCCTGTTTTTGACAGCCAGTCCAGATTATCATATTTTGTGGTGGAAGGAGTTATTGCAAGGAGGGGGAAATATTAACTAATTCCATACTGATTTATTCTTTTCCGATAAATTTAAATTAAAAGTGTGATTAGCTAAGGATTGGGTTCAAGGCCATCTTAATGAATGGCAAACCTGGGCACTGCCCATGAGCCCCAGGTGCATGGGGGGGTCCATGATCAGGGCCAGGACACTTGAGAGGGCACGCTATGATGGGGAATTCACGTGTGATTTGGCAGCTGGTAACAGGAGTGCAAGAAGAAAGAGCTGCAGCATGCTTCTGCAGGAGAGAGGATTTATCTTTCTCCTCCCTCCTGCAGAGAGCAAAACAGAGCCTCACTGAGACTGAGAACTCATCTCAGCCTCAGCATGGGAGAGGAAGGGGGAGCTGCCTTCATTGCAGGTGGCTGTGAATACAAGCGGGAGGAGAGAGGCACAACTCTGATGAATGGAGACACTGTGATGGGGGACATCCGATCTGTGGGGTCACTGTGATGGGGGCATCTGATGTTTTGGGACACTGTGATGGGGGACATTTGATCTATGGGGACATCTGATGTTTGGGGTCACTGTGGTGTATGGGACACTGTGATGGGGACATCTGATGTATGGGGACACTGTGATGGGAACATTGATGTATGGGGACATCTGATGTATGGGGGACACTGGGATGGAGGACACCTTATGTACAGTATATGGGCACAGTGATAGGGGAACTGATAGAGGCTGGTAGAGGCCCCAGTGCATTTCTTTGCCCAGGGGTCATGATGCTATTAAAATGGCACTGATTCGGTTACAGCATTGGCAGGCAATTTAAGGGGTAATGAGGGCCTCAACTAGAGCCTCTTGCATCATCAAAAGAGTTGGGCATCTTGGGATTAGAGGCTAGTTAGGGTTAGAAATGGCTGTAGCTAATGTTCAGTCATAGTTAGCTAAGATTAGGTTTCATCATTTCTCAGGTGTTAAGATTGGCATTAAAGTAGACTTTTTGGTTGTTTTGTCCTGCATTGGCAAAACCCAGGTTTGCTTTAAGTGGGGTTAAGCTGCCACACATGAAGTGGTTAAAATGGAACGCAAGGCAAATGGCTAAGAACCAACTTGAAATAAGCAAATGTGTTTTCTGTCTATGGGTTTAACATTCCATTCAGCCAATCTTCTGATGCATACACATTGGCCACACTATAAAAAACCAGGCAGACATTCCAACTGTCTACTTATTTAGCTTTCCAGCTTTTTATGTTTCCTCTTAGCATAAAACCTACTGATTTGTCAATAAAACAGCATCATGAAAAAACATAGTTATTATAAATGAGCAGGCAAGTCACTCAAGAAGCTGCAAAATTGAACCAGAAAGTAGCAAAGTTATATTTCTGGCTGTGCAGTCTGACTGAGGTATGTGAATCACAAGACTGTCTGAACAGGATTACAAATCCTTTGGCAGGTATAATGGTTTATGTCTATGTATTTTAACTGCTTGTTTAGCTATTTGTCTGGATTGTTGGTTAAAAAAAAAGAAATCAGCATAGCGTTTAGAGCAAAGCCTTATTTGCTGTCAGTGATCTCCCAGTCAGGCATCTTCCTGTCTCACTGATGGCACAGTTCTGACAGTTGTTCAATTTTTTTTTTTATTCTGGAGTGAAGCCTAATTTTCCTAGAGTAAAAGGAAAACATTTCATAATGAAATATCTTTGTTTAACTTGATGTTAATACTTTGGAAATGCCACACATCCATCTTCTAGCAATCTTCAGGAGCCAAAAGGAGATAATTAGTCTTTGCAGGGAAATAGCATTTGAGCAGTCATCTTCAAAGCTCTGTGGAATTATTATGATTGAGATTTAATTGTTCTCAAACTCTTCTTCATCTGCATTCAAGCTATCAAGTGTTAATGAGCAAATATAATTGTAGGCAGCCAAAAAGTGGCAACTGTAATCAGTTTGTAATAGGCAACAAATCTGGCCTTAACAGAGCAGACAGTTGTACTCTTGTGTGACTATCTGAGCATTGTGAGATAGATTACAGTCCCAGAGTTTAATAGAACTAAATTGCACGTTTTCATTTGGCAAGCTGGTTTATGGAAAAATCTGTTATCCAATCTTCTCTTCTGCAGCTTGAAAAAAAAGCTTATTACCCTATATGGAAATAAAATAATCCATTCACTGGCGTGGCAATTAAAGGGTCAGTCCACTCAAAATGACATTTTAGTTAAGAATGGATCCAAGTGGGAAGAGTCAGTCAGTGAATTGCTAGGTGTCTTATGTACTTCAACAGTGAGACCATTCTGCCATAATTTATAATAATAAATGTTAGAGCAATTGTAAGATAATAGCATCCAGGATGAACCCGCATGAACCGGAGCCCCAACGGAGCCCCAAGGGTGTCGACACGCAATAAGAACAAGAGTGGTCAGATGTCAATCCCATGGAACTAACAGCAACCAGGAAACACCAGATCACCCTCTACACCTTCTACGAACATCACTCAATAGGGTTACAACTTCTAGAATAGCAACTTTCAGCCAAACAAGTTATGTTACAGCTGAATTTGTTTCTTGGGGGGTTATTGTTACTGGGAAAGTCCCTTGTTGCTGGTTGGGGATCTATCGTTGCTGAGGGGGTCGACCAATGCTGACAGGGATCTACTGTTGAATGAGGGGTCTACTGTTGCTGACAATTGGAGAGTTTGCTGATGTTGACTGCTGGGAGATTTGTTGTTGCTGTTAGGGGTCTATTGTTGCTGGGGGGGTTATTATTTCTGGGGGTGGTCTATTGTTGCTGGCTACAGGAGATCTATATTACTGGTTTTCTTGTTATCATGAATGAATCTCATACACATACAAATTACCTAGTAACACAAAATGATACTTGGGTCTGTATTCTCTAAAAGCGGTGATAGTGGGAGGTGGGTAGGAGTTGGAGCCAATTAATAGTGCTCGGAGGTGGGTAGGGGGTGAAGACAAGGGGTGACTCAGAAGGGGGAGTACCTGCACCTGTTTTCTGAGGGGAAAAGCCCTGGTTAGAACTTTTTTAATTTCAATTTTAACACACATAGAATGAGCTGGTAGAACTTAGCAAAGGTCATGCAGGACAAGGGAATGGTAACTATAGGTATTGATAGCACTACTGATAGCATAACTTTCATTCATTGTACTTTTATTTAACATTTTACAACATACAGAATGGTTCGGCTTAATACTAAATATTGTTGAGAAGGAACTCAATTTTTGTTATACAAGATGTTTTAACTTTACTATAGCATCTGATGTTGCTAAAATGTAAATGGTTGCAAACTTTTGAAGTTGACATGTTAATGGTAGAAGGTAGACATGTGTGGGCACAAACAAGTTGAACTGAAATATATGCATATACCAGGCACTTTAGCATAATGACTGTTCCATTAGTACTCATCCGGGATATAAGCAGTTGTTTACCCTAACTTTGTTTCCCCTGAGATAGTTTACTGAAGTACTGCTACCATGGCTATGGTTACAGTTAACAATCTTTTAGAAACCTGTTTTTTTTTTCAGTTTTTGCAATGACTTGCAATTTGAGGTGGTATTAAACCCAAAAGCAATGTAATATATTGCAGCTTACCAATCCTTAGGTGTGGTGGCTGCATTAGTGTGCTCTTTGTAGCCATTTTCCTCTGTTTTCACCTGGTGATACTCTCAGTAGCACACTTCCTGTCTTAGGGTGTCTGTCATCTTGATGATCTAGTAAAGCAGACATCTTTGGACAGCATTCTAGCGACAAACAGATCATGTGGTTATTTCAAGGAGCAAAATACAACGATACTTGAACGAAAATGAGCTGCATGGTCGAGTTGCCAGAAAGAAGCCTTTACTGCACCAATGCTCAATGCACCAATGCACAAAAAAGCCCAGCGAGGCATGTCAAGGTGTTGTTGAGCATATTGTAACCAGGGTTTTGGGGGCATTGGCGCAGTAAAGACCTCTTTCTGGCAACTCGACCATGAACCTCATTTTTGTTCAAGTATTGTAATGCGCTTCTTAAAAAAAAATGCCGTCTTTTTCCAGAGCAGCCTGTACTTCTCCTGGGGTTACCTGTGGGTTTTTCTTTGTATTCTGAACAATTCTTCTGTCAGTTATGGCTGCAATCTTTCTTGGTCAACCTGACCTTGGCTTGGTATCAAGAGATTCCAACTTTCCACTTCAAAATTATAATATCATAATAAGTGATTGAACAGTACATTTGTACAGATTGATATATTCAAGGCTTTGTATATACTTTCCATCTTTGTACGATTCCATTACCTTGTTACACAGGTCTGTTGACAGTTCTTTTCTGCTCCCCATGGCTCAGTATCTACCTTACTCAGTGCATACACATGAGAGCTAACAAACAACTTGTGTGTCTGTACCAAGGCCAAACATTCAAGGGTATGTAAACTTTTTATCAGGGCCATTTGATTTCTGTTATAATTATAATTTAAGAAAGAGCCAAACAACTATGTGATAATAAATTGCTTCATATGATCACTATCTCTAAATAAACTTTTGTGGCATGATCAGTCATATTTTCAATATCAATGCCAAAATTTCCCGATTTCTGCCAGGGGATGCTAACTTTTGAGTACAACTGTACTTGAGCCCAATCTCGATCCAGCACTGTGCCCAAGAGGAGCTGCTCTTTCATCTCTCTCTTCTCATTGGACTGGGAGGCAGCAGTGGGAGCAATGCTTTGTGTGTCTATGGACACATAAAGCTGGCTTGGGAGTGAGCATGCATGAGCACCCCCATACCAAGCATCCATCTTGCTATGGAGACACTTGGAAGAGGGGGAGGAGTGAACAGTACTGGCTGGGGACCTGAGAAGAGGAGGATCGGGGCTGCTGTATGCAAAGCCATTCCACAGAGCCAGTAAGTATAACATGTTTGGTATTTAAAAAAATTAAATCTGAAGCTTCACAATCACTTTAAATATTGACAGTTATTGTAAAGCAATGCTAAAAAATAGCCATAAAAGAGGTACTTGTAAAGAAGAAAGTGAATACCAACATCTCATGCCAACCTGATATGAAGGGGATCTCTCCAGGAAGCATTTGTCGGCACAGGTGGCAGGAGAGGTAAGTATTCCTTTTCTTCTTTACAGGTACCACTTTCAAGGAAAACTTTCATTTTGCAACAGGGTCGCTTTAATGCTTAGTACATAAATACAGAAATTTTCAACCTACCAATAACAGTTTCTTTTGAAACTATTCAACAGTCTTAAGTGTTGGTGGCAGGTTGCCTTTAATTTTTCTATCATTTCAGCTTTATGATGCATGCACAGACAGGAATCAGCTGTGTGTTGTGGTGTGCTGCAATGGGAAAAATTACCACAGGTCTGTTAAAAATACTTAGTGGTGGTGGTAGGCCAATTGCAATGGTAATGCCCTCAACACAGTAGAGCAGTCTGAATGGGCCTTGTGTCTTTTACTAGTCAGTCGCTATTGCTGAAACCTCCAGTCGGATGCATACTTTGTTTCCATCAGAGTTTATTGTGCATGGAAACATATTAATACTGTATTCTGAGACTCACGTGTTGTTTCTAAACATGCATTGCAATACTGTTTTATTTCTGTCTAGAAATACATTAGCATATATTTTTCTTGACAAGTCCAATTTATAGGTACCCATTAAAAAAAAAAACCACGCAAACATGTATAACAGAGAATCAGTAGCCAAGATTTCTTTCTGCATTATTTCACAAGTATATCTTCATTTATGACGATAACTTTAAATATTCTGATTAATAATCAGATGATCAGATGTTTTGTTCATATGAATGCATTCTATTATTTACTGCAAAAACTGAGCTCTGCTTATTTGTAGAGATAGGCAGCCTGTTGGTTTATTCTTTCATCAGCATGAATACCAGAAATATATCTTTTTAGAGCTATAGTAACAATTATGTTTTCGTTTGTATATCATGCACATCCTCCTGTAGCGAGGCTTTAACAGTACATACAAATTGTGAGGTCAAACATAGATCGTATTTTAAATTTTAGTGTGTTAGTATAAAGTTTTCAGGAACCACAGAACCATGTAATTTACATTGACCACACACAAAACACATTCTTAATTACACTAGCAACATTTAAGTATAAAGAAAACAAATTTTGTGTTCATGACTAAGTGAGATCTGAATGGTCTATTATCTTGGAAAATGTTACAGCAATGATCCACTTTATTCACAAGAGCTGAAATGGAAAGGTTCTAGCTCTTTGGGAAGAACAGTACATGCAAAAGTTGAAAACATTGAGGCTTCCCCATCATCAGAATACACTGTTCAGCATTTCAGGCTATAGCAAGCAGGGAAAATGTGACAGGGTGGTTGTACAGAAGTTGATTGGTAAATCGACTTCTGTACAGCCACCCTGCCCATAAATGGATCACAATTTGACTGGTCCCTGCTGAACCGGCTATTTCAATTGTTACTGGTGAAAGACTTTCCCTTTCTTCAAGTCCTACTAAGTGCCATTCTATCATCCAGAGAAACTGCCTCAGTGGTCAGTCACTTTTCTTTCATTGGCAAGAAAAGTGGCAGTTGGTGGAGCTCAGTCCTGGAGTCAAATTAGCCACATTCATACAATCCAATAAGAGTGCCAAACAAATATAAAAGAGTCCAAGGTTTTTAATGATAAATATGATTCATAGGAGAAAAAAGCCATTGTGTTTCAGGAGCCAATCCCACTCCGACTTCATCAAGGCTTTAGAATTTTAACTGTGCTTAAACAGACACACGTAAGCAGATACCAAATAGTTCTGTACTGATTTACTGCTTCGAGTAGTTTCAGGTGGACAGGTTAAGAAGAAGAAGTTAAAAAAGAGGTGTTTCTTGGGGGGGGGCAAAAAACTGTACCTATTGTAAAATTTGTGTTTAAAAGGTTTAAGTATTTTAAGCATTTAAAATTTCTCCCAGCCTTATGTGAAAACCCATTCTGTAAACTGCTTTGTTGAAAATTTTCCACAAACTATGGAAACGCTTTGCTGATACCTCAAGAAAGCACTTATAGTGGAATTCCATTCAAAATCTAAGCCTAAATCTACTCCCACCCTTGATTCTAAGTCCATTCTATTATTATTATTATTATACAGGATTTATATAACGCCAACAGTTTCCTCAGCGTTTTACACTATAAGGGGGACAATACAACAACGATACAGTTCAATACAAGAGGGTTAGGAGGGCCCTGCTCCTTGGAGTTTACAATCTGAGAGGGGCTGGTGGTACAAAAGGTAATAACTGTGGGGGATGAACTGATAGGAGGAATAGAAGATTCTGGTATTAGCTGAAGGTGGTATAGGCTTCCCTGAAGAGGTTTTCAGAGATTGCATAAAAGTGTGCAGAATGGGCGATAGTCGGATAGCTTGGGATAGAGAGTTCCAGAGGATGGGGGAGGCTCTGGAGAAGTCCTGGAGACGAGCATGGGAGGAGGAGACAGCTACATTGCAAAAGAAAATGTCTATACTTGCTTATTCTGAGAACGCACCTGTCTGGTCACATGATCGAGTCCCAGCACCGGCTTCAGTGTAGAGTAGGGAAAGACGGCAACGGCTGCCCCATAGTAAGCCTATGAGTGACATCATCTCCCATTCTCATTTTACATGAAAAAAATGTATCTCTTTCCTATCTCAGAAAGTTGGGAGTGATGAGTTTATGAGAGGAGTGAGGAGTAGGGAGCTGCATGTAATGGGTGTAAGATGGATACTTACCTGATCTGTTTTGACACAACACATGGTAAAAGATCTCACATTTCATCAGTGTGTGTAGTGCTGTTTGATAGAGAGCAGCAATTAAATACATAGCTGCCTCTGCATCTACATACCAAGAAAAATGTCAATATCATCCCTTTACAATTTATACAAAATGTGTTATTTGTAGTCTGTAGCATTCATTGCAGGGCAATGGTGCCGTGGCAAGCTGATAATTGCAGTGTAAAATGAGGTCCTTTGAGGCATTTAAATGATTTTAAGTGCCATTTGAAATGTAACACATTAAACAGATCAATATTTTCCTTATTATCAAGTAGTAAAACTCTGAGTGACCTTTGCCATATCATTATTGTAGGCAAAACTGTGCATTGGATTCATGCCTCTAAAGCTGCATTGGTCTTCTGTAGTTTGTCACCATTAACTCATGAGTGACATGTTTACAAGATAAAGCCCAACCCTACAACTGTGTTTTTTCCATTTTGGGTAAATCAGGGAAGAGTTAGAACTTCTATCCATTTTTATTGAGCTTTTGGGCCCAATGAGGGAGATTCCCTTGCTTCCTGTCCTGTGATACTCTGTATATCAAAGTGTGTCAGGGTGCCATCATAGCAGAAAGCGAGGAGAAATCTCAAAGGGGACAAAAACTGCAATAAAACTTGACAAAGAATCCAACCCTGTCTAACTCTATCCAAAATTAACAAAAGTGTGGCTTGGCCAGAGCTAAGGTTTAAACCTAATTCCAGGTTTTTGTTACTTTAAATAGTTACTTTGGACCAAGCGCTGTGTGGGGACTTCCCATCCCACTCCCAGAACAAAATTGGGTTGGGATGAGCACTGCTTAGCCATTCACATGAAGCTTTTACTTTTCTGAATGAGCACAAGGCTTACTCTGATGGGCTGGAGATTGTAGCGTCATCCATCCGTCTCAGCGGAGGAAGTCTTGTAGTCATTCAGAAAAGTCAAAGCTTCCTGTGAATGGCTAAGCAGCACTCATTCTGTCTTGATTTTGGATGAGAGAGATGTGTCACATTATGCTCTGACACTGCACAACATAGGGCAAGCTGTAATTTCAAATAAATAATAAGGTATGTGGCCTAGCCCTGTTATATGTCTGGTTGAGGTACCACAGAGAATCCTATCACTGCCTGCTAACCTGTCACAAGATTTCTGTTTGACTTGCTACCAGGAAGCAGCTGGCTTAATGCTGGGAGCCAATGTCACTTTGGAGCGAGTGTGGTTTCACACTAGGGGCAGGGCCATCAATAGCATGCTAACCACCCATGGCAAATGTCACAGAGGATGTCCACAGTCATCAATTGTAGTCTGAAGCAGCAATTTAGCTGCGATTTACAGCAGTGGTCTCCAAACTGTGGCCCATTCTCACCGCACATGCGCGGCTAAGGGAGCGCGCAGCGCGGTGATCGGCGGTGCGCTGTGTCCCTTGGACACAGAAGATCACCGATCACGGAAAGAGCCGAAGATGTCGGCTCGGTCATGTGATCAGCTATGTCCAATCACAGCTGATTAAATGTAAACAGGGAAATGCTGGTTATCAGAATTTCTCCCCTTTCGAGCTGGCACGCTGACAGCTCGAGAGGAGAGCTGGTAATCGGCTTTCCGTGGAGGGGACATGTACACTGATCATCGGGGCACTGATGATCAGTGTGCCGTGATGATCAGTGTAGCCCCAGCAGTGCCACCTGTCAGTGTCCATCAGTGCCTCGTGCCAGTGCCCATCAGTGCCACATCAATGCCACATATCAGTGCCTACCAGTGCACATCAATGCCACATATCAGTGCCCATCTGAGCTGCCTTTCAGTGTCACCCATCAATGCCAGTCAGTGTCACCTATCAATGCCAATCAGTGCCACCCATCAGTGCTGCTAATCAGTGCCACCTATCAGTGCCAGTCAGTGCTGCCTAACAGTGCCAGTCAGTGCCGTCTAACAGTGCCGCCTATCAGTGCCATATATCAGTGCCATGTATCAGTGCTGCCTTTCAGTGCCCACCAGTGATGCCTGTCAATGCCTATCAGTGCCACCTATCAGTGCCCATCAGTGCCACCTATCAGTGTCCATCAGTGCAATCTATCAGGGCCCATCAGTGCAGCCTCATTAGCGCCCATCAGCGAAGGAGAAAAAAATCACTTATTTACAAAATTTTATAACAAAAACTAAGAAAAAATGTTTTTTTTTCAAAAATTTCAGTGGTTTTTGGTTTGTTTAAGAAAAAATAAAAAAAACTCAAAGTTGATTAAATACCACCAAAATAAAGCTCTATCTGTCACAAAAAAATGCTAAAAATTTAATATGGGTACAGTGTTGCATGACCGCGCAATTGTCATATCAACCTTAGACTAGATAGTGAAGGATGACTCTCCACTACTTTCAGCACTGCAGAACAACCTATTTGTGCTCCTTCTCCTTCCCCCAGTCTTTGTGCAGCTCCTCCTGTTGGAATTGGTCAAACTCCATCTTTAGCTGTGCACATGGAGTTTGAATGGCCTGGAGCAGCTGCTATTAAGCTATCAGGAGCCGGGAGTAGATACACTGCACATGAATGCAGTTTAAGTGGACAATTCAGCTCCTCCTCCAAACAGTAGTATGGAGAGGAATGAGGTGGGGAGGACTTCCTACAGTTTCATCGGTAATGTGAGGACCGTCACCATTTTCAAAAGGAGGAGCTATGGTATGTCCTATTTATTGCATATAGAACTGTATAAGAGGACTTTCTGAAAATCTTCCTGAAAGAAGAACTTACACTTTAATATATTGTATAAGTAAAAATAATTATTAAATCTTTAAATCAATATTCCAACACCATCCACTCTTTCCTTTTCCACTTTACCTTTTGCTGCATTGTGTTGTTTTTGTTATATGTGACATTTTTACTATTTGATTACTGGTGTGAGAAACTATTGGCCATTATAGTGTGATACTAAAGGAAAGGTTTATATAGCCTTTACTTTTTTTTCTTACCTGGAGTTCTTCTTTAAATACGATGTGTTGTCTGACCTGGTCCAGTTCACATTGTACATGGTACTAATGGGCATGCTGGATACCTAGGATCAGCAATCCGAAACACAAAAGAGAGTTTTAATAATGTTCTTGGGGAGTCTGCCCTCCAGTGGGAAGAGGTTTCCAGAGGTTGAATCTGTTTAGTCAGCTGTACCATCTGTACAGAAATGCTCATTTTCAGAACATTTGTTGGATATCTTGTGAAGATGAGCAGCGTTTAATAATAGCTATTAAATACCAGGAGGAAAAGGCTCTATTGTTGCACAGAAGTAGTGAGAAGACCGGATAGTTAGATCTACAGATGAAAAGAACAAATTGATAGCACTTCCACAAAGGAACGCCACGCCATGGATCACCACAGTCATTTTGTAGATATAGATAGAAATGGATTATAGTCTGCTGAGAAAAGGCACTGCTAAAAGGTATCGCTGATAGTTAAAAGAGATATTTTGGAATAAGCAGGAGACTTCACAGGTCATGACCCAACAATTGCAGATGTATCTGCAGACCATTATTTTGTACTCAGCATACAAGGAGAGAAAAAAAATTAAATGTTTCCATTTTCAGAATACCTGAAGCCTGCACTGTTTTATTAAATTAACAGATGGTAGAGTGTTTTCCATTATTTGTAGATAGGGGAAGGACAAGTAAAGTGCGCTTTGGAGAAAAGCTTATTTTGGTCAAAGGTTGACAGACAACAGCAGTGAACCGGTTAGTGGAATAATGCAAGTGCATGTAATGCAATTGAAACTGTTTATGGAAGTAAAAATGGAAAAAGGGCAGATGGAGGAATGGGAAATGCAGGTCATCCACTCTGCAACAATGTGCAAGTCTTGTCAACTGTGAAATAGCTTTGCACAAGCATACATTACTTACTGTGGATTTTAGTTCACATGTCATGCTGCCATCATAAAGTTAAAGGTGCATGAAAGTCAGGAAAAATGTTCTTACTGAGACATTTAAAGTGACATTGTACTGTTTTACAACTTAGTATTGTTACAGGTATACATTTGTGATACTGCAATGATACAAATTTATGGGAACTGTAACATATTGTACTTATTTTTGTTTTGGGCTGTTACCAAGCTTATTTACCTGTGCCAGTAATAACTAAGTATTGTTTATATCCGTTTGCTCAGATTTTTTAGCCCAATTGTAGTATTGTACTTTTTTCCATATAGCTCTTTATTGGTATTATTTAACTGATTTTTGCTTAGAATCGTATTCAAGTATATATAAACTCAGTCAATAAAGGTTGCATATAAGCATACATTTTTTGTTTTTGCTTTCATAGGTCACTATTTTTAAATGTGCAACTTTAGTGAAAGTAATATTTGGTGAACCTACCATAAAAGGTCCAAGCAGGGTGACAGCACTCTCTTTGTCCCACATTTGTGCTTTCTGTTGTCAATCACACACAGTCCATAGAGAGATTATAAGCAGATGTACATTGCACAGACATGTTTCATTGTTGTCATCATAGGGCCGGTCACCATTGCATGTCCTGGAAGGGGCACTGGGGGGGGGGGTTTCATTACCTGCCATGCCTACTCTGGCGTTAACGTGCAAGGTGTGGGAGGAAACTAAGAAAATTATAGGGATCTTCAACTTTACTAGATATACTCCAATATGGGGAAATGATAAGCTTCCTGAACTTCTTGTTCTTCAGGGCTTTCAGAGATGGAAAAGAGTAGGAGTTTCCACCTTAACACAACTTTATGATAATGGAACTCTCAAAACGGTTTAGCAGTTGAGGATAGAGTTTTCTTTACCTCAAATGTGTTTTTCTATTTTCTTCTGCAGTAGTGTTTTTCTCCCCTACTCCAATGCTGGACAGAATAGTTCAAGCAACATCAACTAAGGGACTTATTTTAGACACCTATTCAGATTTATTAGCCACTTGCCTACCGGGCACTTATACCCCCTTCCTTACCGGGCCAATTTTCAGCTTTTAGCGCTGTCGTAGTTTGAATGACAATTGCGCGGTCATGCAACTTTATACCCATATGAAATGTTTATCATTTTTTTCTCACAAATAGAGCTTTCTTTTGGTGCAAAAAATTGGAAAAAAAGTTGATGAGGCTGCACTGATGGGCACTGATAGGCAGCACTGATGGGTACTGATAGGCGGCACTGATAGCTGACACTGATTAGCACTGATAGGCAGCACTAATGAGCTGGCACGGATAGGCGGCACCAATAGGTGGCACTGATCGGCGGTACTGATAGGTGGCACTGATCGGCGGTACTGATGGGCGGTACTGATAGGCAGCAATGATGGGTGGCACTGATAGGCAGCACTGATAGGTGGCACTGATAGTCAGCACTGACTGGCGGCGCTGCTGGGCACTGACTGGCACAACTGCTGGGCACTGACTGGCGGCACTGCTGGGCACTTACTGGTGGCACTTCTGGGTGGCACTGACTGGCGTCACTGCTGGGCTGCACTGATAGGCACAGGTGGGTGGCACTTCTGGGCACAGGTGGGTGGCACTTCTAGGCACAGGTGGGGGGCACTGCTGGGCACAGCTGGGCGGAACTGGTGGATGGCACTTCTGGGCACCGATCATCAGGGCACTGATCATCAGTGCCCTGATGATCGGTGCCGATCCCTGCTCTGACAACTGCCAGTTCCCGGCAGTACTTTCCTCACGCTCTGACAGCATGAGGAAAGTGCAGCCGAGAACCGGCAATTGCATTTCCCGGTGATTAGCGTGTCATTGGACACGGCTGATCACATGGTAAAAGGCCTCTGTGATTGGCCTTTTACCACATCACATGATCAACTGTGTCCGTAGGACACAGCGATCACAGAGATCGCCGGGTGCGCGCTCTTGGGGGCGCACAGGAGAGCGCGTTCGGCTATCTGTGTCATTCAGCTATCTGCAGTTGGCAACTGGTTAAAGAAATTTGTATTGAAGCTCCCAGTTGTCTAGGACAGGATGGGAACAGGATATTGGTTCCATTTTGGAGGAGATCTGGGGGAAGGTTCTTCAGACTCTTCTTGCGGTGTCTCTTTCTCCATCACATAGATTAGTGCAGATTTGTATTCTTCATAGAGTATAAAGAACCCCTGAATTTCTCCACATCATAGGTCTGAAATCTGTCCCAGCTTGTGCTAGATGTGGTAAGTCTGGTACTCTTATACATCTTTTGTGGTGGTATCCTAAACTCCATAAATATTGGGCAGAGGTGGTTGGTACACTTAATGGACTTTTTGATGCGAATATCCCTGTCTAACCACTGGTTGGTCCACTGGGCTATGTAGATTCTTTGTTATACACGTTCCCTATGGTGATAACTTTTGAACAACATACATATTTTTTAAGAAATTCAGTAAGTAAATTTGATGCTATTTGGGTAAAAAGAATTAAACGCGTTTCCTGTATGGTAATGGGTTTATTATGTATATGTATTTTAAATACTGGTGTCTACGCTTGGGGATATTTCTGTTCCCATGGACATTACGATGACTAGTTATAGATGAGGGTATTTTTATGGCTGTATCTCTCCATTAATATACTATTATGCTTTAAAGCTGTAATGATAACTGGGTAGGATGTCCTTTTTTTTGTTTTTTTGTGTTATGTGTTTTTGTGTTTTATGTTTTCTTTTCTGTAAAATCCTGTGTGGCGAGTATTGTATGTATAGTTTGTTGGTGTTTGTTTATCATGATGAAAAAAGGAAAAAAAAATGATGTAAATAAAAAGGATGGATGTCAGTGGCATCTCTCCCCTCACTCCCACCAGCTAACAGCGTAGTAGTGGATGATAGGTAGGCACATTTCTGGGGCCTGCCTCCTTTTTCAAGCAGCTTGGTGGAGGAGGCGGGGCGTTAGGGTTACGTTGCGGTCCTTTCACCTGGAGAGACAATGCTGATATCCATCCTTGAGCTAGTCTCCACCTATACCTTGCAGCTCCTATTGGTCTATCCACACTGGAGTGAGCTGTATGTGCACACCACACTGACCACCAAAGCTGTTAACAGTTTTTTTCTCATGTAAGTGAGAATTGAATAAAGTGTCAATTGTTTTATCTCACACTCAAAAAAAAAGAACTAAAGACAAAACTTTATTATTTCAATTTCAGATGGAGTAAGGAAGAGTTACAACCCCTATCAGTTTTATATTGCTACAGTATCTGTGTCCCATTGGGGAGATTTCCCTTCACTTTCTATGCCAAAGCCAAAACAGGAAACCCCTCTAAATTGAAGGAATCTTTTGTTGTCACTAGGGTAACCAAAACTGGTGTCCCTATTGGAAGATTTCTCCTCCATTCCTGTTCTGGTGACTTTAAGTGATAGCAGTTGCCAGGACAAATAAAGAGGATGAAGGCTTACCTTTAAAGGAGGAGTCCACACAACTCTGTTTGGATATTAATGCTTCGTTATATCATTTTGCTGGTGCAGGAACATGTAAATGTGGGGAAAACACTGATAGAAAGGAAGAGAGTCACAAATTATGTCAGGGAAATCTTGCTG